>NC_056666.1:74212141-74513050 GCF_018350195.1 Panthera tigris | reverse complement strand
TGCGTTGTGTCAAATACATTGAATTATTCATGAGTTTCCAAATGTTCTTCTCTGTGATTAGGCCACCTGTATTTGCTAATTGTCCACCTAAATTAGGCTCCTATCCTCCCACAGAGACTGAGGAATAGGAGTACTATCTCCTTCAATGTTTGCATTTCACTGAGGTAGTTCCCAGGTCCTTGGGAAAGACAGGCAAAAGGCTGGGAGAAGATTTATATCCATTTTAAAGAGGCAAAGAAAGAATTTACAATTTCAAGTTTTCTAGAGTAACTGCTTTAAGAAAAGAGAAATCAGAGAAGGGAACTGTCTATACTCAGGAAGAAACCTGTCTAAAGTTTAGTCAAGTTGTGGAGAACTTTAAGATTATTTTGGTCAATACATACATACACATAAGGAAATTTCTAAGATAATGAGGTCAAAAATTTGCTTCTGGCTGAACTCCACAGAATTCAAGGCATCAATTCAGCTGTCTCTTGGGCTTGCTGGCCCAGCTGCCCAGCCATTGGCTACTTAAATCTAGCTGTCCTTCTGAATGGTTAGATCTGAAAAACCTTTATTTGCATAATACCCTCAGGAAAAATATTTAGACCAATAAGAGAAAATAGTGAAAAATAACCGTAATCAGGTTTGAAATGGTCTGAATAATTGGTCAAATATTTATATGTCAAGAATCAAAACTTTTCGAAAGTTCTCTTTATTTGGATTCAGAGCAGCCCAAACTTATAAGAATCTAAAAAGGGGTTGTGAAATCTTAGCCTGGAATGATCCTGGCACATGCACTAATGCGTTTCTTTTTCTAATACTGGCACCTAGATAGGCAAAAGCCTCTTCCTGGAAAGAAAGTTGTTGCTTTTTCCTTCTGCATGAAGGTTTATTGAGACATTCAGTTAACAGGCCAGAGCACCTAGAGGGTTTTGCCATCTGGGAAGAGGAGAGCCAGGTCCCCCTTGATATCTCTGATCAGCTCCTGGGCCATTTATCACACTTCCCTTCATCTCTTCCTCTCTATGTCTCCTTTGCTCTGTACTTTCTTTGTGTTTGAGCGCTCCTGAGACTCTGCTCTCACAAGTGGGATCATCCTCCCCTCACTCATCTCCATCTCTCCCACCTTGATCTGGTTTTTACTTCTCTTTTTACTAATGTGTTCTGATCTGCCTTCAGAATGGATTTTTCTCTTCCTTGGGAACATTAAGGGATTACAATTAGGCAATGAATAGCACAGTTTAATCACAGCCAAAATGTGCTTAGCATGGCACATAAGTTATCTAAATAACTTCTTAAAACCATGTAAGAGAGGTATTATTAGATGCCATTTTGTAGATCAGAAAATTGAGATAAGGAAGCCTTAAAACTTTTTAAAAGATTATACAGCTAGTGAGAAACAGAACTAGGACTTGATGGCTTGGCCCCAGATATGTCTGCAAGACTTTCTTAATTTACTTGTATCCTGCTGCCTTCTCTTGTTTCTAGAGCAAAGTCTGTATTTCTCTGGGGCATGAAATGTCAGGGAAGCTGATATTAGCATTGTAGCACTAGCTATCTGGAAAGGATAGAAAAAAAGATATTTTTTGATTTTTGATATTTGATTTTCATGTATCCTGCTGCCTTCTCTTGCCTCTAGAGCAAAGTCTGTATTTCTCTGGGGCATGAACTTCAGGGAAGCTGATATTAGCATTGTAGCACTAGCTATCTGGAAAGGATAGAAAAAAATATTTTTTGATTTTGGTATTTGATTTTCACCAAAAAGATATTTTGAGGGGCACCTGGGTGACTCAGTCAGTTAAGGATCTGACTCTTCCAGAGCTAGCTTCCAGCACTAGCTATCTGGAAAGGATAGGAAAAAAAAGATATTTTTTGATTTTGATATTTTATTTTCACCAAAAAGATATTTTGAGGGGCACCTGGGTGACTCAGTCAGTTAAGGATCTGACTCTTTATTTCAGCTCAGGTCATGGTCTCACAGTGATCTTCGGGATCTGTGCTGATGGCATGGAGCCTGCTTGGGATTCTCTTCCTCTCTCCACCCCTCCCCTGTTCATGCTCGCTCTCTCTCCCTCAAAATAAATAAATGAACTTTAAAAAAAAGATATTTTGAGTTTCCTGTCTCTCAATAGGTCATCTCAACCAGCACCCCATTCCTATGATCTCCAGAGCATTAATTTTTCTACTCTTATAGTAATCTCCAATTCTGTCCACCTATCAAGACTGTAGGTTATAGAAAATGGAAAGGATGCAAGATTAGGCATTTGCTGGGCAAAATTCTACACCAGGTAAACTTGTCTCTAATACCTTCCTACCTTTGTTTTTTGGTTATCTCCTCTTCTTCCCAGACCAATACATTCCCACAAACTCAGGGATTTCACGCTAGTACAGAGCCCTAAATTACTCATTCTGATCAACTTAACCTCATGTGTCTTACAAAAACAGTGAAACGCTGTTCTTTTTCAGGTCATCTAGGTTCTTCAAGTCTGTATGCCAAGTACTTCTTGTATGTCTCACTCTGTAAGGAGCTGTTCTCAAGTAACATTTCTTTTAGACAAATTCCAACAAACCCAGGCTATGGCTTGTTGATACGAGGTGACAGTTATTATGTTCCTTGCTTCCAAGAGCTCCTTGAATTTTAACTTTGCATGCACAATCTGAATAAATAAAACCTCATTGAAGAAATTTTCAGCATTAGCTGCAGGAGAAAGGAAGTGAATATTTTATTTTAGGGATATCATTCATGATCATTTTAATAGCCCTAACTCAAAAACCTACTGTTTGATTTATAGATGTCAAGCCTCTGGCTAGTGACATTAACTCTTAGCACAGGCTGTGAGAAAATAATCTAGCAATATGTATGTTTTTCAGTTTGGAGCCTCAGTTCCAAGGTCGGAAACCTTTCTACAATTCGTAGATTCTGTACACCCAGGGGTGTGAGTGCATCCATATTTGGGATGTTAGGAGGAAGGTTTTATTTGTGCTATCCTTAAAACCACCTGTGTAACCTGTCTGTCTGTTCACAGTTGACTCATGTGGACCCTTTGTCTAGGATGAAAGATTTCTTGATTTGATTCTCTCTGCGGCTACTTTTCCAGGGTTTTTTTCAGATGGGAGATTATAGCAGTTAAAGAAATGTTTGCTAGTACCCAGATTTTTTAAAGTAACAGTATCGCTCTAAGTGGAGTATTAAAGTCCCCTGCAATTACCACATTCTTATCAATAAGGTTGCTTATGTTTGTGATTGTTTTATATATCTGGGTACTTTCAAATTCAGTGTATAGACATTTATAATTGTTAGCTCTTCCTGATGGATAGACCCTATAATTATCACATAATTCCCTTCTTCATCTCTTGTTACAGCCTTTAAAGTCTAGTTTGTCTGATATAAGTATGGCTACTCCAGCTTTCTTTTGACTTCCAGTAGCATGATAGATAGTTCTTCATCCCCTCACTTTCAATCTGAAGGTGTCCTCAGGTCTGAAATGAGTCTCTTGTAGATAGCAAATAGATGGGTCTTGTTTTTTTTATCCATTCTGATACCCTATGTCTTTTGATTAGAGCATTTAGTCAATTTACATTCAGTGTTATTATTGAATGATATGGGTTTAGAGTCATTGTGTTATCTGTAGGTTTCATGCTTGTAGTGATGTCTTTGGTACTTTGTGGTCCTTGCAACATTTCACTCACAGAGTCCCCCTAGGATCTCTTGTAGGGCTGGTTTAGTGGTGATGAATTCCTTCGGTTTTTATTTGTTTGGGAAGACCTTTATCTCTCCTTCTATTCTGAATGACAGGCTTGCCAGATAAAGGATTCTTGCTGCATATTTTTCCTGTTCATCACATTGAAGATTTCCTGCCATTCCTTTCTGGCCTGCCAAGTTTCAATAGATAGGTCTGCTACTACCCGTATGTGTCTACCTTTGTATGTTAAGGCCCATTTATCCCTAGCTGCTTTCAGAATTCTGTCTTTATCCTTGTATTTTGCCAGTTTCACTATGATATGTTGTGTAGAAGATCGATTCAAGTTACATCTGAAGGGAGTTCTCTGTGCCTCTTGGATTTTAATGCCAGGTTCCTTCCCCAGATTGGGGAAGTTCTCAGTTATGATTTGTTTAAGTACACCTTTGGCCCCTTTCTCTCTCTCTTCTTCTGGAATTCCTGTGATATGGATATTGTTCCATTTGATTGAATCACTTAGACCAATGGAATAGAATAGAAACCCCAGATTTGGACCCACAAATGTATGGCCAACTAATCCTTGACAAAGCAGGAAAGAGTATCCAATGGAAAAAAGACAGTCTCTTTAACAAGTGGTGCTGGGAGAAATGGACAGCAGCATGCAGAAGAATGAAACTAGACCACTTTCTTACACCATACACAAAAATAAGCTCAAAATGGATAAGGACCTGAATGTGAGACAGGAAACCATCAAAACCCTAGAGGAGAGAGCAGGCAACAACCTCTTTGACCTCAGCTGCAGCAATTTCTTACTTGACACATCCCCAAAGGCAAGGGAATTAAAAGCAAAAATGAACTGTTGCAACCTCATCAAGATAAAAGGCTTCTGCATAGCAAAGGAAACAATCAGCAAAACTAAAAGGTAACCAACGGAATGGGAAAATATATTTGCAAATGACATATCAGATAAAGGGCTATGATCCCAAATCTATAAAGAACCTACCAAACTCTACACCTGAAAAGCAAATAATCCCGTTAGAAAATGGGCAGAAGACATGAATAGACGCTTTTGCAGAGGACATCCAGATGGCCAACAGACACATGAAAAGATGCTCAATGTCACCCCTCTTCAGGGAAATACAAATCAAAACCACACTGAGATACCTCCTCATGTGGGTCAGAGTGGCTAAAATGCACAAATCAGGAGACTATAGATGCTGGCGAGAATGTGGAGAAACGGGAACCCTCCTGCACTGCTGGTGGGAATGCAAACTGGTGCAGCCGTTCTGGAAAACAGTGTGGAGGTTCCTCAAAAAATTAAAAATAGAACTACCGTATGACGCAGCAATAGCACTGCTAGGAATTTGCCCAAGGGATACAGGAGTGCTGATGCATAGGAGCACATGTACCCCAATGTTTATAGCAGCACTCTCAACAATAGCCAAACTATGGAGAGAGCCTAAATGTCCATCACCTGACAAATGGATGAAGAAGATGCGGTTTATATATACAATGGAATAGTACTTGGCAATGAGAAAGAATGAAATCTGGCCTTTTGCAGCAACATGGTTGGAACTGGAGGGTATTATGCTAAGTGAAATAAGTCAGGCAGAGAAAGACAGATACCATATGTTTTCACTCATATGTGGATCCTGAGAAACTTAACAGAAGACCATGGGGGAGGGGAAGGGGAAAAAAAGTTAGAGGGAGGTAGGCAAACCATAAGAGACTCTTAAGGACTGACAACAAACTGAGGGTTGATGGAGGGTGGGAGAGAGGAGAAAGTGGGTGATGGGCATTGAGGAGGGCACCTGTTGGGATGAGCACTGGGTGTTGTATGGAAACCAATTTGACAATGAATTATATTTAATACAAAAAATAAAAAATAAATTAAAAAATAAAGTGACATCATCTCCATGTGGACCAGGATAGGTTAAGGAACTATTTCATGGTGATGACACAGTCTTAATTTTCTCAGAAGAAACAAGATGGTCAAATAATCCCTGTTTTGAGGTAATGTTTATTTACTACTCACAATGTAGTGGATTTTATTTTGTTTTTTTCCTAAACAGTATGTTTTCTAGTTTCTTCATCTATAGCAATCCATACTTCCTTTCAAAAAGTGTCACTTAGCTAGTCCACATGGACAACCGGTACCATTAGAGTGTCCTTTGGTATTCAGGAAATCAAGATGTGACAGTTATTTACCCAATTGACGTGACAGAGTAAATGCCAAAGATAAATACATGAGACCCAAGCTAAGCGTCAGGATATCTTTCCTTGGAATATGTCTTTTAAACACATAAAGAGCAGAAGAGAGTTGGTTCTGAGTAAACATAATGGTAGTGTCTCTATGAGGCTTCCTGACCTAGAGTTCCCTCACCAGATTGCTGTTGTTCTTTGAGTGGAAACTGAAGCTGAACATTCTTCCCAGCAGCCTGAGAAGAAATGCATTCAAAGGATGGTGAGAGAGCAAACACATCTTCAGGAATAAGGAGACTATGGAATTTTCAGGTAGAAAACAGAGCAGCCATACTCAGTGAATTAAAGACATTTTCATCCAATTCAGGACATGCAAGAAATGGTGCTTTGATGGAAATAAAATTGACCTTGAAATGTCAACAACCTTGACCTTAAAGTGTCAAGGAAAGATGAAGAAATATAAAGTTTTGTGATAAAGAGATTCTGTGATCTATGGCTTTTATACGAATGCAAGGCTAAATATCTCTAATAGGAATAGTATTCAGCTTTAAAAAGGAATGAAATTCTGACACACACTACAACATGGATGAACCATGAGGAAATTATGCTAAGTAAAATAAGCTAGGTGCAGAAATTACTGCAGGATTCCACTTATATGAGGCACCTAGAATAGTGAAATTCATAGAGACAGAAAGTAGAAGGTGCTTGCCAGAGCTGGGAAGGAAAGCAGAATGGGAGTGGTTATTTAATGGGTAAAGAGTTTCCATTTTGCAAGATGAAGAAAGTTCTGGAGTCTTGTTACATTATAGTGTGAATGTACTTAACACTACTGAACTGTACATTAAAAATGGTTAAGATGATACATTTTATGTTCTGTGTATTTTACCACATTTAAAAAATGTATTTAAATTCATGTTATTTAACCTATAGTGTAGTACTGGTTTCATGAATAGAATTTAGTGATTCATCATTTATATGTACACCCAGTGCTCATTCCAACAAGTGCCCTCCTTAATGCCCATCACTCATTCAGCTCAATATCCACCCACCTCCCCTCCAGCAACCCTCAATTTGTTCTCTGTATCTAAGAGTCTTAGTTTGCCTCCCTCTCTGTTTTTATCTTACTTTATTTTTCCTTCCCTTCCCTATGTTCATCTGTTTTGTTTCTTAAATTACATATATGAGTGAAATCATGTATTTGTCTTTCTCTGACTGACTTATTTTGCTTAGCATGATACATTCTAGTTCTATCCATGATGTTGCAAATTGCAATTCTTTTTGATGGCTGAGTAATATTCCAACACACACACACACACACACACACACACACACACACACACACACACCACATCTTCTTTTTTTAAAATATAATTTATTGTCAAATTGGTTTCCATACAACACCCAGTGCTCATCCCAAGTGTCCTCCTCGATGCCCATCACCCACTTTCTCCTCTCCCTCACCCCCCATCTACCCTTAGTTTGTTCTCAGTCCTTAAGAGTCTCTTATGGTTTGCCTACCTCCCTCTCTGTAACTTTTTTTCCCCCTTCCCCTCCCCCATGGTCTTCTGTTAAGTTTCTCAGGATCCACATATGAGTGAAAACACATGGTATCTGTCTTTCTCTGCCTGACTTATTTCACTTAGCATAATACCCTCCAGTTCCATCCACGGTGCTGCAAAAGGCCAGATTTCATTCTTTCTCATTGCCAAGTACTATTCCATTGTATATATAAACCGCATCTTCTTTATCCATTTGTCAGGTGATGGACATTTAGGCTCTCTCCATAGTTTGGCTATTGTTGAAAGTGCTGCTATAAACATTGGGGTACATGTGCTCCTATGCATCAGCACTCGTGTATCCCTTGGGCAAATTCCTAGCAGTGCTATTGCTGCGTCATATGGTAGTTCTGTTTTTAATTTTTTGAGGAACCTTCGTACTCTTGTCCAGAGTGGCTGCACTAGTTTTCATTCCCACCAACAGTGTAAGACAGTTCCCCTTTCTCCACATCCTCGCCAACGTCTGTTGTTTCTTGTGTTGTTAATTTTATCCATTCTGACAGATGAGAGGTGGCATCTCACCATGGTTTTGATTCATATTTCCCTGATGATGAGTGTTGTTTAGTATCTTTTCATGTGTCTGTTAGCCACCTAACATGTGTCCAAGCATGTGTCCTGTTTGGAAAAGTGTCTATTCATGTCTTCTGCCCATTTTCTAACTGGATTATTTGTTTTTTGGATACTGAGTTTGATAATTTCTCTATAGATTTTGGATACTAACCCTTTATATGATATGCCACTTGCAAATATCTTCTCCCATTTCATTGGTTGCCTTTTAGTGTTGCTGATTGTTTCCTTTGCTGTACAGAAGCTATTTATCTTGATGAGGTCCCAGTAGTTCATTTTTGCTTTTGTTTCTCTTGCCTCAGGAGACATGTCTAGTAAGAAGTTGCTCCATTCGAGGTCACAGAGGTTGCTGCCTGTGTTCTTTTCCAGGGTTTTGATGGTTTCCTGTTTTACATGTAGGTCTTTCTTCCATTTTGAATTTATTTTTGTGTATGGTGTAAGAAAGTGATCCAGTTTCATTCTTCTGCATGTTGCTGTCTAGATTTCCCAGCACCATTTGCTGAAGAAACAGACCACAATTTAAAAAAAAAATCTCTAATAGTAGGAAAAGGAAATCTTAATACTGAGCTTTATGGACAAGATTGAACCAGTTAAGCAGGTAAACTGAGATCATCTTTGTTTGCTTCACTTGGGAGTTTTTAGAAGACACAGTAGGAAAAGACATCAGAATGGGAAATATTAAATCAAAATTGATAAAATTTCTCTGGCCTCCTAATCATTGAGTACTAAGTATTTAAAAGGTGATATTTTAGCATAAAAAATGTGGGCTGGTGTGTCTAAGAGCAAGAGCTTCCCGACCTACTCTTTATTTAACAAAATCCACATTGTTAGGCTTTGTTCCTCATACTAGAGAATTCATGTTGAAAGATATAGTCAATGTCCTTGCTCTCATACTGTTCACAGCTTAGTGAGGTGAAACCAGCAATAAAAGAAACAAATAAATGATGGATAATGAATAATTAAATCTCAAACAATGATAAGTTCTGTGTGGAGAATGACATTAGGCTTACATGGTAAATACTGTCTGGTTCTTTACTTTAGATTGGGTTGTTATGGAAGACCTCTCTGAGTAGGTGTCATTGAACTGAGATAGAATGACGAGAGAAGCCCTCCATGCTCAGGAGGAAGGACGTTCCAGGCAGAGGAAACAGTGCAGAAGCCTTAAGGTAGAAGGAGCTTGAGTTAACAGGGGACAGAAAGAAACTGCAGACCTGAAGCTCAGTGTGAGAGGGGTTAGAAAGACTGTCAGAGGTCCCCTAGTAACTTTTACGTGTTTAGATTTTTAAGCAGAAGAGCTTTGAAAGATTACTCTGGCTACTCTATGGAGAACTAATAGAGGGACAAGATTGAAACTGGTGATAAAAAGACTAATAGCTATTATAGTACTCCAGGTGAAATATGATGGCAGTTTTTTTACTAAAGTTGCTCAGAGAAAGAAAGAGTAGAGAAATTTGGGGTATGTTTTGGAAGTATAATTATAGGACTTGCTCCCACATTAGATATAAACTGGAAAAGAAAGAGAAGGCTCAACGGTAAGTCAGATTTTTACCTGAGCAAATGGGAGATGGTGGCATCATTTGCTGAAATCAGCATATTTGGGGGAAATGCACATTATGAGGGTGAAAATTAAGGATTTGATTTTTGTTTGTTAGATTGGCTGGTCGGTTATTTGCATTTTAACTGAACTGTTTAAGATGGTTTTTAGACATCAAAGTGAAATGTCAAGTATCTAGTTTTATATATTATTTTGAAGTTCTAGGGAGGGGTCAGGGCTAGTATTTGGGGTATATGTGGTATTAGGAAATATTATATGATTGGCAGAGAACGTCTAAGGAAAATGAAGTGGGGAAGAGGTCCTGGGAATAAGCTCTGGAGCACTTCAGCATTTCTAATTCAAGTCGAGAATGATCCAACAAGAGAAACAGGAGCAGCAGCCATTGAGTAAGGGAGAAAATCAGGTAATTTTTGTATCACAAAAGCCAAGAAAAGAGTGTTTTAAGGACAGAGAAGTTAGCTGTGTTGAATTGAATCCACTGAAAATTCAAGTGAGAAGAAACAGAAAAGTTACATTGGATCTTGCAACATTGGTTTTGGAAGTAGTTGATAATATTGACAAGAGAAGTTTCAGTTAGCTGGAGTAAGATGAGGAGAGAGTGGCAGGTGAAAAAGTAAAGAGCAACCACAGATAACTTCTTTGAGAAGTTTTCTTGTGAAGGAGATCGAGAAAATGAGGCCACAGGTTTAGGGCAAAGGGAGTCAAGGGAGTTTTTGTTTATTTCTGCTTATTGTTTTTAAGATGAGAAAGACTAAAGCTTGTTTAGGTGTTCATGGAAATGGTCATGTAGATAATATAATATCAAGATTTTAGGCAGGATGGAGACAAACCTTAAATCAGTTCTATAATAGTTGATGGAAGGGAATTCTTGAAGAAGGTCCAACAGGCTGAACGGACACTTTTGGGGGATGCTTTACAGGGCTCATGCTTCAGGTTGGAGATTGAAATAAAATGACCTGTGTGATCCTTTGTGCTCCATAGAATCCCGTGATTCTAGAAGGGAGGCTTAACTGTGTGCATGTATGTGAGAGAGTGTGGTAGGAGTGTGTGTGCATGGAAATGTATAGCGAAGATCAAGTTCTGCCAAACCCGAGGAAGCCCCAGGCTGGTCCCTGGCTAGGAGAAGCATTTACAGGCCCTCAGGGCCCACCCCTATTCTCCCACCCTTCCTCAGACTACAATTGAGGCAAGAGTGCCAGGGGCCGAGATAACTGACTAATATCACTTCCCCCATAAGTACAGATTAGTCCAGGCTCCCTGGGGCCCTCATTACTCACTTGCCCTCTCTAAGGGCTATCCTGCCATATGGGTACCAAGTAGAAAAAGACTAAAAAAAATGATAAAATTCTTACAAACTGGCCAGCATGTCTCCTCAGAACCAGAAGAGGTAAAGAAAAGAAGACAGGAAGAAAAAAAGGATGGCCAAAGCCTCTTGACAGGTACTGGCTCACACCAGAGCCCATGCATGTCAACACTTAATCCTTTATCTAAAGTAAACATAAGGTGACTTGCTTAACTGCACTTGGGCACAGCTTTCAACTGGTTGGGAGGGAAAATAAGTTTTTCCTAAGACCTGAGTTCTTTGAGTACCCCACATCATTCATCTCTCAAAAGTAGGCAGAAGGCAGCAAATCAGGTCTCCAAGGAAAACTAGACTTCATAGTCCTTCTCAATCTTCCCCATCTCACCAGGTGTGAGAAATCTTACTAGACAGCTGTTCTAAACCTTTCATTGCACAGCAGAGGAAGTGAGCCCAGGAAGAAGCAAAAATGCCTTTCCAATTTCACAAAAGAAGGTCATGACTGGGCTGAGATGAAATATTTAGGAGGTTGAGTAGTTTGTCACGTCATTAATCCATAATCTGTTTGTCCTTTTTCTTCATCAGATTCTAGACAAAAGGTTGAGATTCTTTTGGGATTAAATGGGGAGGGTGCAGCTACAGCTACCAGGTAAGCAGCTGGATGGAGCATTCCTGATTTATGGGTGACAGCGAGTTTGGAGTATTCTCATTTTCTCCGGTGGGGAATTTCCTAGCTAAATGCCAAGATCTTAAGCTGAAATTAATTTCAGAGCTCAGTTAGTTCATGGCCTCATCTCCAAGCAAGACCAAATATATAGAAAGCATAGCCTAATTGGGCAGCTCCTTAGAATTTTTCAGAGATGAAGCAAAATCTTAAATTTGCTTTGCATTCTTGTTATAAAACAAGATTTAAAAAAAATTTTTTTTTAACGTTTATTTATTTTTGAGACAGAGAGAGACAGAGCATGAACAGGGGAGGGGCAGAGAGAGAGGGAGACACAGAATCTGAAACAGGCTCCAGGCTCCGAGCTGTCAGCACAGAGCCCGACACGGGGCTCGAACTCACAGACCGTGAGATCATGACCTGAGCCGAAGTCAGACGCTCAACCGACCAAGCCACCCAGGTGCCCCTAAAACAAGATTTTTTTTAAAAGAAAAGTTTTCCATTCTCCATCTGAGCAACTAAGACTCCTTCAAGAAATGGCTTTTTAGACCAAATTCAATTTTGTTACAGAACAGGCAGGGCAGACATAGAATGGGAAAAGAAAGAGGTACATACTCTTTATTGGAGTTAGATTTAATTCATTGCTGAGTTTGAAGCAAAAGGGTACAATGTGGCTCATATATTACCTACCCCCAAAAGATATTTTTAATTGAAAGTATAAGAAACATATTTTTAAATGTAAAATCAAAACAGTTGTCCATTCTGTTACCAGCTTAACGATTTTTCCCCATTTTTAATTTCATATAAACTCCTATTGTGTGCATATTTTTACATTATATGAATTTGTACTAATTGTATATTCTGATCTTTTTACTGAACTATAGTTTCTGCCTCTCTGTAATTATCATTTTCATCATTACATAATATCCTGTTATGTGTTTCTACTAAAATGTAGCAGCTGTTCTCCAATTATTAGATCTTTAGGTTGATCCTAGTGCTACTATCTTGAAAATAATACTGGGGTGCCTGGGTGGCTCAGTCAGTTGGGCATCCAACTTCGGCTTGGTTCATGATCTCGTGGTCCGTGAGTTTGAGCTCCGTGTCAGGCTCTGTGCTGACAGCTCAGAGCCTGGAGCCTGTTTCGGATTCTGTGTCTCCCTCTCTCTCTGACCCTCCCCCGTTCATGCTCTGTCTCTCTCTGTCTCAAAAATAAATAAACATTAAAAAAAATTAAAAGAAAAAAAGAAAAGAATTCTGGAATATACATTTTCACACGGTTGTTTTTCTCTTCTTTTGAAGTATGCGTTTAAGATAAATTTCCAAAGGAGACATTTTATATTTCATATTGCCAAAAGTATCGTACCAACATATAATGCTACCAACAATGTACAAGGGCATAGAAGTCTCACCAAATCTTGCCAGCACTGGCAAGTTTTATTTATTTAGTTATCTCCATATAAATAAAGTTTATCTCCATATAAATAGATACTGAGCAGTATCATCATCTGGCTTTAGTTTGGAAGTCTTTGATTATAAGTAGAGTGGAGATCTTTTCCTATCTATCTGTCTGTCTGTCTATCTATCTATCTATCTATCTATCGTACATGCATAGGATTTCAGGCATTCGTGCCGTCACTTTAATTTCGCCCAAGGAATTACAGCAGCTGCAGGTCATCACAGAAGGGGAAAACTTGCATACAGACAGGCCACTAATAGGTTTCTGAAGTCATTCAACGCTTTATGATGATCCCAAAGGGTAAATACTGTAGAAGATTATTAAAAGAGAGAAATTTTAAAATAGTGAGGAGACAAAAGAGTAACAAAATATGTTAGGGAGAAATCAGGGAGATTACCCTGTGCTCTGCACCACGTTTAGACTAGACCCAGAAAAATCAGTTGACTTGTTAAAGATCATAAGCTAGTTAGTCTAGTTCCTATCAGAAATACAGCATTCATACATGACCAAATTACTTTTGTTTTGCAGTTAACTTTACTCCATTAAGAGTATGTTATTATCCCTATTTTTTTCCAACAGTGTAACAGAACCTCTCTGTAGTGAACTGACTAATCTAAGGTTCCTAAGCTAAACCAATTGCTGTTGGAATTAAGACCAGAAACCAGACTTTATTTTTTTTCTATTTCTTAAAGTTTTAAATTTAAATTTAAATTCCAGTTAGTTAATATACAGTGTAATATTAGTTTAAGGTGTACAATATAATCATTCAACACTTCTACAAAACACCCAGTGCTCATAGCAAAAAGTGCACTCCTTATTGCCCATCACCTGTTTAACCCATCCCCCTGCCCACTTCCCTTCTGGTAACTATCAGTTTGTTCTCCATAGTTAAAGAATCTGTTTCTTGCTTGCCTCTCTCTCTCTTTTTACTTCCCTTTGCTTGTTTGTTTCTTAAATTTCACATGTGAGTGAAATCATATGGTATTTGCCATTCTCTGAGGTATCTCGCTTAACATAATACTCTCTAGTTCCATACATGTCATTGCAAATAGCAAGATATATATCTATACACCTATATATCTATATGCATATCTATCTGTATCTATATCTATCTATATCTACACACACACACACACACACACACACACACACCCATGTATCCACTTGATTCAGTATTTTTGTATCCTTTGGGTAAATACCTAGTAGTAGTGCAATTGCTGGATTGTTTGGTACTTCTATTTTTAACTTTTTTTTAATACTATCTGGCAATTTTTTTTCTTCAAAATTTTATTTAAATTCTAGTTATTTAACATATAGTGCAATATTGGTATTTTTAACTTTTTGAGGAGCCACCATACTGTTTTCCAGAGTGGCTGCTTCAGTTTAAATTCTCACCAACAGTGCAACAGGGTTCCCTCACCAACACCCATTCTTTCCTGTGTTGATTTTAGCCATTCTTAGAGGTGTGAATTGATATCTCATTGTAGTTTTGATTTGTATTTCCCTGATGGTCAGTGATGTTGAGCGTCTTCTGCTTTATCCGTATGTCTTCTTTGGAAAATGTTTATTCTTGTCTTCTGCCCAGTTTTCAATTGGATTATTCTTTGGGGTGTTGAGTTTTAGATGTTCTTTATAGATTTTGGGTAAAAAGCCTTTACCAGATATGTCATTTGCAGTTACCTTCTCCTGTTCTGTAGGTTGACTTTTCATTTTGCTGATTGTTTCCTTCACTGTGTAGAAGTTTTTTATTTTGATGAAGTCCCAATAGCTTATTTTTGCTTTTGTTTCCTTTGCCACAGGAGACATATCTAGAAAGAAGTTGCTGTGGCCAAGGTCAAAGAGGTTGCTGCCTGTCTTCTCCTCTAGGAGTTTGATGGTTTCCTGTCTTACATTTAGTCTTTCATTCATTTTGAATTTATTTTTGTATATGGTGTTAGAAAGTGGTCCAGTTTAATTCTTCTGCATGTCGCTGTCCAGTTTTCCCAACACCATTTGTTGAAGAGACTGTCATTTTTCTACTGGGGATTCTTTCCTGCTTTGTGGAAGATGAATTGGCCATACAGTTGTGGGTTCATTTCTGGGTTTTCTGTTCTATTGATCTATATGTCTATTTTTGTGCCAGTACCATACTGTCTTGATCACTACAGCTTTGTAATATAATATGAAGTCCAGAATTATGATGCCTCCAGCTTTGCGTTTCTTTTTCAAGATTGCTTTGGCTATTCAGGGTCTTTTGTGGTTTCATACAAATTTTAGGATTGTTTGTTCTCCCTCAGTGAAAAATTCTTGTGGCATTTTGATAAAGATTGCATTAAATGTGTATATTGCTTTGGGTAGTATTGACATTTTAACAATATTTGTTCTTCCAATCCATGAGCATGGAATGTCTTTCCATTTCTTTGTGTCATGTTCACTTTCTTTCATCAGTGTTTTATAGTTTCCAGAGTACATAGATTTTTAACATCTTTGGTTAAGTTTATTCCTAGGTATTTTATTGTTTTTGGTACAATTGTAAATGGAATTGATTCCTTTATTTCTCTTTCTGCTGCTTCATTATTGGTATATACAAATGCAACAGATTTCTGTATGTTGAATTTGTATCCTGTGACTTTACCCAATTCATTTATCAGTTCAGCAGTTTTTTGGTGGAGTCTTTCAGGTTTTCTACATAGAGTAACATGTCATCTGCAAACAGGGCAAGTTTGACTTCTTCCTTGCCAATTTAGATGCCCTTCCTCCCTTCCTTCCTTCCTTCCTCTCTCTCTCTCTCTCTCTCTCTCTCTCTCTCTCTCTCTTTTTTTTTTTTTTGGTTTGTTCTTGTCTAATTGCTGTGGCTAGGACTTCCAGTACTATGTTAAGTAACAGTGGTGAGTGAACATCCCTGTCTTGTTCCTGACCATAGAGGAAAACCTCTCAGGTTTTCCCCATTGAGGATGATATTAGCTGTGGGTTTTTTGTATATGACCTTTATTATGTTGAGGTATATTCTCTCAAAAATTACTTTGTTGAGGGTTTTTATCATGAATGGGTGTTGTACTTCATTAAATGCTTTTTCTGCATCTATTGAAATGATCATATGTTTTTTAAAAAATTTTTTTAATGTTTATTTATTTTTGAGAAATAAAGACAGAGAGCAAGGGGGAGAGGAGCAGAGAGAGAGGGAGACACAGGATCTGAAGCAGGCTCCAGGCTCTGAGTTGTCAGTACAGAGCCTGACGCAGGGCTCAAACTCACAGACGGCGAGATCATGACCTGAGCTGAAGTTGGATGCTCAACCGACTGAGCCACCCAGGTGCCTCAATGATCATATGGTTCTTATCCTTTCTTTTATTAATGTGGTGTACATGTTGATTGATTTGAAAATATTGAACTACCCTTGCAGCCCAGATATAAATCACACTTGATCATGGTGAATAATATTTTTAATGTATTATTGGATTTGGTTTGCTAGTATTTTATTGAAAAATTTTGCATCCATGGTCATCAGGGATATTGGCCTGTAGTTCTCTTTTTTAGTGGAGTCTTTGTCTGGTTTTAGTATCAGGGTGATACTGGCCTCATAGAATGAATTTGGAAGTTTTCTTTCCTTTTCTATTTTTTGGAGAAGTTTCAGAAGGATAGGTATTCTCTCTTCTTTAAATGTTTGGTAGAGCAACATCTGGATGGCTCAGTTGGTTAAGCATCTGACTCTTGGTTTCAGCTCTAGTCATGATCTCAGGGTTTGTGAGATCAAGTCCCCCATTGGCCTCAGTGCTGACAGTGCAGAGCTTGGGATTCTTCCTCTCTCTCTGCCCCTCCCCTGCTTGTGCACTCCCTCTCTCAAAATAAATAAATAAACTTTAAAAAAAATGTTTGGTAGAAATTGCCTGTGAAGCCGTCCGGCCCTGGACTTTTGTTTGTTGAGAGTTTTTTGATTACTGATTCAATTTTTTTGCTGATTATTGGTCTGTTCAAACTTTCTATTTCTTCATGTTTTAGTTTTGATAGTTTGTATGATTCTAGGAATTTATCCATTTCTTCCACATTGTCCAATTTGTTGGCATATATAGTTTTTCACAATACTCCTTTATAATTGTTCATATTTCTGTAGTGTTTCTGTAGTATTTCTTGTCTCTCATTTGTGATTTTATTTATTTGAGTCCTTTCTCTCTTCTTTTGGTAAGTTGGGCTAAAGGTTTATCAACCTTTTCAAAGAATCAGCTCCTGGTTTCATTGATTTGTTATATTATTTGTTTTAGTTTCTATATCATTTATTTCTGTTCTAATCTTTATTATTTCCTTCCTTTTGTGAGCTTCAGGCTTTGTTGTTCTTTTTCTAGCTCCTTTAGATGTAAGTTTAGTTTATTTATTTGAGATTTTTCTTGCTTCTTAAGGTAAGCTTGTATCGCTATTATATACTTTACTCTTAGGACAACTTTTGCTGCTTCCCAAAGATTTGAGACCATTGTATTTTAAGTTTTATTTGTTTCCATGTATATTTTTAATTTCTTCTTTGATTTCTTGGTTGCCCCATTCATTTTTTAGTAGTATGTTGTTAACATCCATATATTTGTGGTCTTTCCAAATTTTGTCTTGTGGTTAGTTTCAAGTTTCATAGTGTTGTGGTCAGAAAAAGTGCATGGTATGATATCAGTCTTTCTGTATTTGTTGAGGCTTGATTTGTGACCTAATATGTGATCTATTCTGGAGAGTGTTCCAGTGCAGTTGAAAAGAATGTGTATTCTGCTCTTTGAAGATGGAATGTTCTGAATATATCTGTTAAGTCCATCTGGTCCAGTGTGTCATTCAAAACCATTGTTTCCTTATTGGTTTTCTGTTTAGATAATCTGTTCATTGATATAAATGGGGTGTTAAAGTCCCCTACTATTATTATCAATGGGTTCTTTTATGTTTGTTATTAATTATTTTATATATTTGGGTGTTCCATGTTGGGTGCATATTTACACTTGTTAGATCTTGTTGGATTGTGTCTTTATTAGGACATAGTGCCCTTCTTTATCTTTTGTTACCGTCTTTGTTTTAAAGTCTAATTTGTCTGATATTAAGTATTGCTATTCTGGCTTTCTTTTGACATCCATTAGCATGAAAGATGGTTCTTCATTCCCTCACTTTGAATATGCAGGTGTCTTTAGGTCTAAAATGAGTTTCTTGTAGGTAGCATATAGATGGGTCTTGTTTTTTTTTTATCCATTCTGACATCCTATATCTTTTTTTTTTTTGAGTGTTTAGTCCATTTACATTCAAAGTAATTATTGATAGATATATATTTTTTGCTATTTTATTACTTGTTTTCCATTGTTTCTGGAGATTTTCTCTGATTCTTATCTTTGTCACTTGTGGTCTCTCCTTTGCACTCAGAGTCCCCTTTAATATTTCTTGCAGGGCTGGCTTAGTTGTCACGAACTCCTTTAGTTTTTGTCTGGGAAGCTCTTTCTCCTTCTATTCTAAATGATAGACTTGTTGGATATAATACTCTTGGCTACAGATTTTTCCCATTCAGCACTCTGAATATATCATCCTACTGCCTTCTAGCTTGCCACATTTCTGTTGAGAAATCTCCAGCTAGCCTTGTGGGCCTTTCTTTGTAAGTTAAGGACTCGTTTTGTCTTGCTGCTTTAAGACTTTTTCTTTATCACTATATTTTTCAAATTTCAAGCAATATGTCTTGGTGTTGGCTTGCTTTTGTTGATTTTGATGGGAATTCTTTGTGCCTCCTGGATCTGGATGTCTGTTTCCTTCCCTAGATTTAGGAGGTTTTCAGCTATTATTTCTTCAAATAAATTTTCTTCCCCCTTTTCTCTCTCCTCTTCTTCCAGGACTTCTATAATACAAATGTTACTGCATTTGATGAAGTCGCTGGGTTCCCTAAGTCTGTTCTTGTGTTGCATAATTCTTTCTCTCTTTTGTTCAACTTCACTATTTTCATTATTTTGTCTTACAGGTCACGAATTCATTCCTCTGCTTCTTCAAGCCTCCTGTTTATTGCATCAACGCTGTTTCCAATCTTATTTATTGTATTTTCGCCTCTGGTTGATTTTTCAACTCTTTTATTTCTGTCATAAGGATCTCATTGATGTCTTCTATTCTTTTCTCAGGTCCAGTGAATATCCTTCTGAATGTTACTTTAAATTCTCCCTCAAGCATGTTACTTACATCTGTTTTGCTTAGATCTCTGGCTATGGCCTTATCTTGTCCTTTTATTTGGGGTAAATTCCTCCACCTTGGCAGTTTGTCTATATCTCTGCCTTCTTGTCTGTGTTAGAAAAGTCATGTCTCCTGCTCCTGAAAGTAAGGGCCTTATGAAGAAGAGGTCATGTATCTTCCAGGGCCTAGCACTTAAAAAAGTGTCTCTGGTGTGTGCTGCATATGCTCTGCTGTTGGGTTTGGCCTTTCCTCCCTTAAGGCCACTTACCTGCAGAGGGTCTCCTTGCCTGCTGTGGGCAATGTTTGGTCCCTGATCTGAATGTGCTGAGTTTGAACTAGGTATGCTCTGGTCTGCTTGTGAAATGAAATCTGGTACCACCTCCGCCAGAACTGAGGCCCTGAAGAACTCCCTAGTCAAAAGACATGATATGGACAGAGGTTTATGCTGGTCTTCTGGGGGATGGGCCCACCACGCTGGGACTGAGGCAAACTTGGGTGAGAAAAGCAATCCTGCCAGAGTGCAGAGGGAGTGGGGCTTGGTGTAAGCAAGTTAGGCAGCCAATGTTGGCACTGTGCTGCTTCCCGCAGGTCGCTCTGTGTTTACGCTGAGCATGGGAGAAGAAATGGTGCCAGCTAGCTCCTTTGTTCCTGGAGAGGCATCCCTATGAGTGCTGCCTCTCGGGGACATGCTCTGAGAAGAGCAAATTAGCACCCTCTTGTGTGCCCCAGGAATTCTTTATATCACTGTTCCATGCCATCTGCTCCCCAGGTTTTTTGCCTGCCTTCTCTCCAGAAACAGCACAGTGCCCCTTCAGGCTCTATCCCAGACAAGCCACTAACCTTTAAAACTCCAGGCTTTAAGCCCTGGTGGTTGCAAGAACCCATGAAATTCAGTTACTCTCATTTTCTAAGCCAATGGCTTTGGGGAGATGTTTTCCTTATGCATCCCCCTGTGTGCTCCAATCTCTCTTGCCCTTCCCTACGACCATGGCTCCCTCTCCCCCACCAGTATCTGCTATCCTTTTCTCCCCTAAAACATGTCTGTGCACTCTCTACCTTTTTCTGTGTGGTCTCTTCTCTTTTTAGTTGAGGAGTCTGTGCTGTCAGTCTTCAGGTTGATTTTCTGGGGCATTTAGGATGATTTGTTAGTTATCTAATTGTGTTTGTGGGACACGATGAACCTAGGGTCCTCCTACTGTGCTGCCATTTTCCCTCCTCTTCAGAAACCAGATTTTAAATCCTAAAATAATTCATTTTTATCTAGTTTGCCATGTAGACCTTGGGAGATAATTCTAACGAGAAAATAGAGATTCAGATTCAGATTTGCCTACTTGCCTAAAACCACATTGCCTGACCAGTAGCTGAGACTCGTGTCAAGGTCTTCTGACTCTCTGTACAGCCTCATTGCCATCCATTCAAGAAAGTCAAAGGGACCTCAAACTGACCCTTCCTTAGGACAGGGCCACGGGCATCAGAGTATAATATGACATCTTACTTCCCAGGGCAGTTTATGTCTCACTAATGGGGTTGTTTATGAATCATACATTAATTTATTTCTTTATTCTTTTACTTATTCAGTAATCAAAAATGCTTTTCTAATCTCCTACATTAAAAGTAGAATAGTGTACAAGAGCTAGCTTTGTGATGTTTTCATGCATTTATTCTATAAACCTTTCCTAAATACCTACTAAGTTCTAGGCATTGTGCTAAGCTCTGAGGATATAAAGATAAAAAACACTGACATGGTCCATGGCCTCATGGAACTTCTTAAAACACAGACATGAAACAAATTCATTCATTAAATATATACTGAGCCCTTTCTATATGTTAGGCATTCTTCTAAGTGCTAGGGATACAGTAATGACCAAAACAGGACAAATCTTTGAATTTACATCCCAGTGGAAGAGAAAGTTGATAATAAATGTATTATAAAATACCAGGTGCTGGTAAGTGTTGTAAGGACAAAACAAGGTAATAAGACAAAGATTGACTGCAGGGGATAGGGAAAAGTTGAGGGAGGTTGAGAAGACCTCTCTTACATACCCTATTTAAAAAAAAAATTTTTTTTTACAATTGTAGCAAGCATAATAAAGGAGAAACAAATGTAAAAAAGGAAATTACAGTGGCAGGATGAAGAGTAAGGCCTTCCCTGAGGAAATGACCCTTGAGCTGAGACCTTAGGGTTCTTAACAGGATAGGCAAGGAAAGAGGAACAAAGATGATGGGTAGATTGGTGAGTAATGGAGTTGGTGGGAAGAGTTACAGTTCACTTCCCCTCACTGGACCTCAGTTTCCTCACCTATAAAGAGAGGACATTGGGTTCTATGAGCTCCAATGAGTCCTTCAAGTCAGAAAGGCATAGGTCCATGCTTGACCATGCTGAACGAGTACAGGATCTTTGTGAGTTTCTCTTTCCCTCTTTCCCATTGGATTTTTCTGTTATATGGAACTCCATTCTAGAGCATCTTCTATTATGAGTGGGCTCACTCTGAGTAAGTTTGTTGATGACTCTTTGACTCATATATTCAGCCCAAATATATTTCCTGAACTTCATGACCCAAATTCCTAGTGCCTCCTGGACACACCCTCACTGTCCCACAAGGCTCGTCAAACAACGTATTCAAAACTGTGTTTATTATCTTTGCCTCAAACATGTTCCTTTCCCTGGATCACCTATTTCAGTGAATGGGACCCCTCAGTCACCAAAGGCAGAAACCTGAGAATCAATTGTTTATTTACTTTCTTTCACCCTAACCAACAAATTGGTAATGACATCCTTTAGAATTCATCTCAGTGATATCTGTTAAATCTGCCTCCTCTTGTCTGCCCTCACTGTTGCAACCTCTGTTAACCCTTTATCATCTCTGACCAGGCTTACTGCTATACTCTACCATTTCTCCTTCCACAGAATGTTTGCAGGGATAACGATCTCATCTCCTTCAAATCCTTGTTTGAGTGACACTGTCTCAGTTTCTCCTCTCCTGACCACTCGATTTAAATTGCATACCTCACCGCATTCCTCTACCCTCTCGTTAACAATCTCTGTTTCCGTGATCTATTATTTTACATAGCACATAGCACCTTCTAACACATTATATTTAATTGTTATGTCTATTATTTATTTTCTGAGTTTCCTAACTAGAATGTAAGCTCTGTGAAGCTTACATTACAAATTTTTGTCTGTTGTGTTCAATGGCACACCCTAACAGTCTAGAACTCTACATGGCACATAGTAGATACTCAGTAAATACCTACTGAAAGAATGAGCTAATTGCCTTAACTATATGCTCCATGACCTTCTGCTCATCTTCCACTTTTCTGTAGGGTTAATGCTTCTAAACTGCCAATTTGATCACATGACCTTCATGCTTGGCACCACATGTCCCTGTGTATCCTCCTGCACCCACTCATTCTGAGATAATGAAGTTCTTCAGAGAAGCACTATTATTTTATGCCTCCCTATATCTGATAATACCATTTCCTTTGCCTAGAACACTATCTTCTACTTTGTCTACTTAGTGGAGTAAATATCAGTCAAACAGTCTTAAGCATTACTTCTTTGTTTAACAGGTCATCCAGAGATAATTGATTCACATTTTTGCCATTGCTGTATCCTGTGCATTATGTTATTACAGCCTTTATTTTGCTTCTTTATATGTCTATCTGCCTCTGTTAAATCCTAAGCCCTTTTGAGGGCAGGAATCATGTCTGAAACAATTTTGTATTCTCAGGATCTGGTACAGTGCCCAGCACTAGGATGCTTATTCAATATTTCCTGAATAAATGGGTATTAAAGTTCAAAGAAGCAGTTACAGAGGAGGCACTTTGGAATGCTGCATGTCACCAGAATTGAAGTAATAATGAGTGTGACCCAGAAGGAAACTCCTTGGTCTCATAGATTTTTATTTATACCTTTAAGCTGGAAGTCACATTTTTTTTTTAAATAAGAGAGGCAGTCTTATTCATCTGAAATGACTCAGCTACATTATGTTTTCTTCCAGGGCCAGTAACTTTAATCATGAAAAATCTCACCATCGTTACCGAGTTTGTCCTCATGGGATTGTCCAGAAATCCCCAGATCCAGACCATCCTTTTTGCACTATTTCTGGTGATTTACCTCTTGACCCTAATGGGGAATGTGATGATGATCCTGGTGATCAGAACTGATTCTCACCTTAAGACACCCATGTACTTCTTCCTAGGTCACCTGTCATTTCTAGATCTCTGTCTTTCTTCAGTAACCATGCCCAAGATGCTGCAGAACTTACTAATGCAGAAGAAAACCGTATCTGTGTGGGGCTGTGTGACCCAGAGTTTCTTTCTCATATTCTCTGGGAGCACAGAGGCCTGCCTACTCTCTGCCATGGCATATGACCGCTATGCTGCCATCTGCCACCCTCTCCTCTACAGCATGGTTATGAATAGGCCTCTTTGTGTCGGGATGGTAACTGCAGCATGGGCAGTGGGGTTCCTAAACTCCTTGCCAAACAGTCTTTTCACTTACAACTTACATTTCTGTGGCCCCAATATCATCCCTCACTTTTGCTGTGAGCTGCCTTCACTCTTCCCTCTCTCCTGCACTGACCCTACTGCCAATGAGGCCCTTCTTGCTGGGTCATGTGCACTGTTGGGATTTGTGACACTTCCCCTGATCCTCTTCTCTTATTCCAGAATCATCTCTGCCATCCTAAGCATACGTTCTTCTGAGGGTCAAGGCAAAGCCTTCTCTACCTGTTCTTCCCACCTTACTGTGGTGCTTTTGTATTATGGCACAGCTTTATTCAGATACATGACTCCCCTCTCCGGCTCCAAGTTGGAACAAGTGGTCTCCATTCAGTACAGTGTGATCACATCCTTGCTGAACCCCATCATCTACAGCCTCAAGAACCAGGAGGTGAAGGCAGCTCTGTATAAAATGTTGAAGCAATAAATGTGTCCTTCTGTGATGGAGAATTCCTATTGTATTTGGCTTGAAGACAGTGAGAAAACAGGTGATGAAATACATTCATAATGGCTAACTTGATCACTTTAAGAATATTCCATTTGATGAAAATAACCTCTTGTTAATAGAGGTTTAAGTGTGTGATTGCTTATTTTATTGTATTTGGCAAGAAAATTAAGTGAAGACTGAGAAAAAAGTACTAAAATGGAGTAGTGTAGACAAACTAAGTCCAAATATGTTTGTTTTGTCCAAGAGTTTTAGGATAGAGTTCAGAGTGGTTTTTTTTTTTTTTTTAAGATAGGAGTGTAAAATGCACTTCAAAGTGGAAAGTAGTTACTAATTGAATATGATACTGAATGAAGTTTGCTTCATCCACCTAACCTTGAGTAGCCTAAAAAACTGATATGCCTAGTTGCCAGAAAGCAAAGACACAGGTTGGTGGGGACCTGCCCTAGCCGATTCAAGGGGGAAAAATAGTTTTTCAGGTGTTCTGGTGGTGACTAGTGTCTGGAATGAGATCTAGCTCTTTGGTGACTTGTTGGAACCCAAAGAATAGAATGACTATGGTCTCACAAAATGATGTTTTCATTCAACCTTGAGGCTGTCAAGCCAATTAGTTCATTCAGTATTTCATGGTCTCATTCAGCCAATCCCTTCTGAGTCCAGTGCCCATTACTGCTTTGACATATATTCAGTCAAATAAATTAATTTCTTGTCACAAAAGATTCATGGAGTGGGCATGGATTGCAAGAACATTGTTAAAATGTCAATACTACCCAAAGCAATCTACACATTTAATGCAATCCCTATCAAAATTCCCACCAGCATTTTTCACAGAACTAGAACAAACAATCCAAAAATTCGTATGGAACAGCAAAAGACCCCCAATTACCCAAAGCAACCTTGAAAAAGAAAATTAAAACTGGAGAGATCACAATTCCGGATTTCAAGCTATGTTATAAAGCTGTAGTGATCAAGACAGTATGGTACTGGCACAGAAACAAACACATAGATCAGTGGAACAGATAGAAAAGCCAGAAATGGACCCACAACTGTATGGTCAACTAAACTTCAACAAAGCAGGAAAGAATATCCAATGGAAAAAAGACAGTCTCTTCAACAAATGATGCTGGGAAAACTGGATGGCAACATGCAGAAGAATGAACCTGGACCACTTTCTAACACCATACACAAAAATAAATTCAAAATGGATTAAAAAATAAATGTAAGACAGGAAACCATCAAAATCCTAGAGGAGAACACAGGAAGCAATCTCTTTGATCTCAATTGGAACAACTTCTTACTAGACATGTCATTGAATGCAAGGAAAAGAAAATCAAACATGAACTATCGGGACTTCATGAAGGTAAAAAGCTTTTGCACAGCAAAGGAAACAATCAACAAAATGAAAAGGCAGCCTATAGAATGGAGAAGATATTTGCAAATGGCATATCAGATCAAGGGTTAGTATCCAAAATCTATAAAGAATTTATCACACTTAACACCCATAAAACAAACAACCCAGTTAAGAAATGGGCAGAAGACATGAGTAGACATTTTTTGAAAGAAGACATCCAGATGGCTAACAGACACATGAAAAGATGCTTATCGTCATTCATTGTCAGGGAAATACAAATCAAAACCACGGTGAGATATGACCTCACACCTGTCAGAATGGCTAAAATTAACAACACATGAGACAACAGTGTTGGGAGGAGGTGAAGAAAGGGGAACCCTCTTGCACTTTTGGTGGGAATGCAAACTGGAGCAGCCACTCTGGAGAAGAGTATGGGGGTTTCTCAAAAACCTGAAAATAGAACTATTGTATGATCCAGGAATTGCACTACTTTGTATACCCAAAGGATACAAAAATACAGATTCAAAGGGGCACATGCACCCCAATGTTTATAGTAGCATTATTAACAATAGCCAAACTATGGAGAGAGCCCACATGTCCATCTACTGATGAATGGATAAAGAAGATGTGATATCTATCTATCTATCTATCTATCTATCTATCTATCTATCGATATATCACATACATATATATATGCATATACATACACACAATGGAATATTACTCAGCCATTAAAAAGAATGAAATCTTGGGATGCCTGAGTGGCTCAGTCGGTTAAGCATCTGACTTCAGCTCAGGTCATGCATGATCTTGCAGATTGTGAGTTTGAACTCCGCTTGCTGACAGCTCAGAGCCTGGAGACTGCTTCGGATTCTGTGTCTCCCTCTCTCTCTCTGCCCCTCTCCTGCTTGCTCTCTCTCTCTCTCTTAAAGATAAACATTAGAAAAGAAAAGAAAAAAAAAGAATGAAATCTTGCCATTTGCAATGCTGTGGATAGAGCTAGAATATGTTATGTTAAGCAAAATAAGTCAATCAGAGAAAGACAAATGCCATATGATCTCACTCATATGTGGAATATAAGAAAAAAACCCAGATGAACACATGGGAAGTGGGGGAAGAAGAGAAGAGAGGGAAATAAACCACAAGAGACTCTTAATGACAGAGAACAAACTATGGGTTGATAGAGGGAAGCGGGTGGGAGATAGGCTAGATTGGTGATGGGTACTAAGGAGGGCGCTTGTTGTGATGAGCACTGGATGTTGTATGTAAGTAATGAATCACTGAATTCTATTCCTGAAACCAAAATTGCACTGTATGTTAACTAAAATTAAAATAGATAGCTAAATAAATAAATAAGATTCATGGAGTGAGGAGACAATAAACTCAAAACCCAAAGTGTAGGCTGACTCATATGATCTCCTTTAATGAAAATGTTAATATGAATCACTGTGTTTATACCCTTATAAGCATTAACCAAAAGTAAGGTTTTTTCTTTGGCATTTTCTTAATTTCTTACAAATCAAAATAATAAATATCGTTGGTTCATTTAATATTTTAATTATGAACTTTTAATCTTAAATATGTAATAAACTCTATGAAATTAGGGGAATGGATGGACAAGAAAGGTATTTTATAATTTTTAGAGATGTAAATATATAAAAATCAGTTTTCAGAAAAAATATACTTCATTTTGAAGTGTATTGCTAAAATATGGATAATGGTTTTATACAATAATAATTACCCTTGCATCAGTTCTAAGGATTGACATCATCTGATTTTGTCAAGGAAAAAGGGATTTTTTTTTTGAAATTTATTGTCAAATTGGTTTCCATACAACACCCAGTGCTCATCCCAAAAGGTGCCTTCTTCAATACTCATCACCCACCCTCCCCTCCCTCCCACCTCCCATCAACCCTCAGTTTGTCCTCAGTTTTTAAGAGTCTCTTATGCTTTGGAAAAAGGGATTTTAGTATGGAGTGTAGTAAATCATGTACTTCATGTGGTGCATCTGGTTCTCCTTAAGTGATCTAAATTTGAGATATGGTAGGAATAGAATTAACATGATTTAATGACTTTTTAAAGTTTATTTATTTCAAGAGAGAGAGAGAACATGAACAGGAGAGGGGGAAAGAGGGAGAGAGAGAAAATCCCAAGAAGGCTCTGCGCTTCTGTCAGTGTAGGGCCCGACATGGGGCTTGAACTCATGAACCATGAGATCGTGACCTGAACCAAAACCAAGAGTTGGATGCTTAACTGACTGAGCCACCCAGGTGCCCAATTTAATGACTTTTAAAGAAACAGTTCATAATGACATCATTATGCTCCCACACCCCAACTTTTAAAACATTCTTAAGAGAAACTTTCCAAAGTGGACATATTTATATATAGTATAGGGACATAACTATACCCAGAATCCTTACCCAGACCACACCCTAATAAAGGATATGAATGAAGTCACATAAACTATGTAAATAGTCTGTCATCTATATCATGTAACCATTCCCTTCCTCATCTGCATCTTTGACAGATGGATCCAAGGACCAATCTATAATCAATCTCCCCTCCCTTAGGAGACTGAGACAGTTATTGGCACATGCTTACATGTGTGCTTGCCACCTGCTCCTTTATTTTCAATTCTTACTGCAGACTCTTATGCAATAAGATCCCTAGTGGACTTCCCTACTTGCTTCACATATGCATACTATATGTATGAATTGTGTTGGTGAAAGCGTGGCTTACACTTAAACTGCAATCCCTCATTTTCTCACTTGCATTTCCACACCTATCTTAGTGCTATAAGTATTTTATGTTCTTGATTTATATTGCCCATATGCTTGCATAAGTTTTTGCATTAATTTATAGTCAAACCAACAGAATATTAGAGGGTCCGGCAATACTTATTTGCCAGGCCTGAGAATCATTTTTAAATCATGTTTTAATCTTTATCAATTTTATATGCATAAAATGCTACTTCTTTCATGTATTTGCATTTATTTTTTATCATAAATAACATTTAGCATTTCTCAAATATTAAACGTTGGTATTTCTTCTTTTATCATTAGCATACCATTTTCCTGTTTGTTACTTCATTCATAGTATTATTTTTTTATTTGAATGATGTGTTTAAATTAGAAGGATATTAATCTTTTGCTATAAGTTGTTGCAAACTTTTCCAAAGTTTACCATTTTACTTCTATTGTTTTTATTTTTTAAACTGTGTTATGTAGCCATATCTATTTATTTTTCTTTTTGTGTAATTTTCTCTGCTTTTAAGCTTACAAAATCCTTTACCGTCTGTGTCCAAAAATTTTCTTCTAGTTTTTGTGTGCCTTTTTTTTTTTTTACACTTAATCCTTCTGGAATTTCTCTTGCCCCATCCAAACAATCACAGCTCTGACCCTTGTTCAGTTCAGGGAGGCAGGGCTAGACACAGAAATGAATGAGAAACAAAGGAAAGACATTGAGTTAAAATAGTGTCAAGAGCCAAATAAACTATATGGATGAATTCTCAATAGTAGGTTTCCAACTAGAGTTAGTAAAGAGGATCTGAAACATAACTTTTGAATGGTTCTTCTGATTTATGTAAGGATAGGGAGGAAATGTGAAAAGTGTTTCATCTGCTCCTAGGTTTAAAACCATTATCTACAATCTTAAGATTCCCAAATTATAAATTCATTCACAACTTTAAGAAACAGACTCATCTGTCCAATACCAATAGAAAATTCTATGAAATTCTCCCAACATATCTTCCCAATTATATGTACCCTCTTCCACTGGTTATCCCATCCAATCCCTGACTTTAAATGTTGCCTCTGCTCCTATGAATCCCAAATATGTATCTCCACCCTGGACCTCTCCTGCAAGTTCCAAACTCATGTATTTAATTACCTACTTGACATCTCTTGGTTATCTAACAGGTATCTCAAATGTAAGATGTTCAAATTGAAGTCATTATTTAAGTTAATGGCACCATAATTCATCCAAAACCTGAGAGTCATCTTTTGATTCCTTTTTTCTCTTTCTCCCAGCATATATTCAATACATAAATCCCAGTTGCTCTGTCTTCAAATTTATCCTGAATCTGGACACTTCTCATCACCTTCACCTCCACCAATCTAGTTCAAGCCATTATTTTCTCTCACCTGGACTCAGGGCTGGTATTCAAAATATTTAATAACCAGTAAGGCATGAGTACAGAGCAATCAAAATAGATTCCCAACAGATAAAAATGGATTATGATTTTCTTGTCTGCCATGAATACTGGCTGAATATTAGCCCAGCTAGGGAAAAAGGCAATAGCTTCCCAACTGATTTCACTGCTTCTATTATTGTCTCTTAAAGCTACAAACAAACAGAAAAAAAAAAAAAACCAGACTGATGAACTTTTTAGAAAAGTTATAAAACAGATTATATCACTCCCCTAAAGAGGTAGAAAAGAAAAATCTATAGTTTCCTGTCACATTGAAAGTCCAAACTTCCTTGATCTACAAGGCCCACAAAATTTGTCTTTTGTGGGCTTGGTGACCTCACTTCTCTTGTTTCTTCCTTTTTTACTATACTCCAACCACACTGGCCTTATTACTGTTTCTCAAAGGCTCCAGATTTCTCCCCACTCAAGAGTTTTGCATTTGCTGTTTCCTCTACTGACATATTTTTCTCTGTATATTCACATGCCTTGTTCCTTCCCTTTAGGTTTTCCCTAAGAGTATTCTCCTCATGGAATTATTTCCTGACTACCCTATATTAAATATTCTACCTTCTCCATTCTACTATTTATCACCAGCTAACAGTATTTATGTATATTTGTATTTACACTTGGTCCTCCCCAAAATAATATAAGCACCTTGAAAACAGAGACTTTATCTGTATTTTATGCACCTAAAACAATATCTAGCCCGCAGGAGACATTCAAAACTATTTGATGGGATTTCCATGTCTAGCCATATAGATAACTGGTGCCAGATTTGTCCTTCTACTCATAAATAACTAGAAAAATGAGCAAAATATCTGGAAAAGGTCCTGTTTGCCCCCACTAGAAAACAGGCAGCTTAGGATTTTGAATCCTGAAAGACAGGAAACAGATAAAGTGAGTCCTGCCTTTCTCACTGGAGGCACTTTATAGACCATGATGCAGGAGGGGAGAAAACAAGCAGAAAATGACAGTGTTGTTGAGTTAGGAGACACAGATTGAGTTCAAGAAGAGAAAGAAAGAGGGACTTGTGGGGAAGAGTGCTAGAAAGAAGAGATACTTAGATAAAAAATTTCAGAAATTTGAGTATAGAGCCCCATTAGCCTATGTTTAATGTTATGCTGTCTGTGAATCATTAAGTGAAACTCAAATAGGCCAAGTAAGCACCACTACTGTGAGAAGCTGTGAAAACAATTCCAAGAGATTTCACATGACTGAGAATACTTAGTTAGTGACCATCCAGAGTGGAAAACCACATTGAACACTTGTAGAATTCAAGAGTCCATAAAAATGTCATACTTTGAAGTGGGGCTAACATAGCCTGCCCAATAATTAATACTAATTCTTCACAGATTCTTCCAAGAAGCAGAACAAGAGGTAACACTTCCCATCTCATTCTATTAGGCCACTATTACCTTTATACCAAAACCAGATAAAGACATCACAAGAAAACTGCAGTCATCTAGGGAAAACCCTTAGGTAACATTAAACTCAATGGTAAAAGATTAAATACTTTATCCTTAAAATAAGGAATAAGAGAAGGATGTCCATTCTTGCCACATTTATTCAGCATTGTCGTGGAGGATCTGGCCAGGGCAACCAGGCAAGTAAAAGAAATGAAAGGAATCCATAAAGGAAAGGAGGAATTAAAACTATGTTCATTTGCAGATGACATGATCTGTACATGAAAAACCTACAAAATCCACTAAAAATTATTAGTTCTAATGAAACTTATTAGAATTAGAACATAAGGGAAGGGAAACAAAAATAATATGAAAACAGGGAGGGGGACAAAACAGAAGAGACTCATAAATATGGAGAACAAACTGAGGGTTGCTGGAGGGGTTGTGGGAGGGGGAATGAGCTAAATGGGTAAGGGGCATTAAGGAATCTACTCCTAAAATCATTGTTGCACTAGATGCTAACTAACTTGGATGTAAATTTTAAAAAATAAAAAATAAAATTGAAAAAAAAAGAATTAGAACTAACATTGAGCAAAGTTGCAGGATATAAAATCAATATATAAAAACCATTGTATTTCTATAAACTAGCAATGAACAATCCAAAAACAAAATTAAGAAAATAATGCCATTTAGAATAGCATTGAAAATAATAAAATACTTAGGAATGAATTTATTAAAATAAGTACAAAATTTATACTCTAAAAACTACAAACGATAAACACTATTGAAAGAAAACAATGGAAAGACATCCTATATTCATGTATCCAGTGTGGCTAGGTGAATAAAAAAATAAGATCCAACCATATGCTACCTACAAGAGACTCCAGATTTAAGGACACACATACACTCAAAGGGAAAGGATAGAAAAAGATATTCATGAAGGTGGAAACCAAAAGAAAATAGCTGTATTTATACCAGATAAAACAAACTTTATGCCCAAAACTATAACAAGAGCCAAAGAGGGTCATTACATAATAATAAAGATGTAAACTTATCAAGAGAATATAACAATCATAAATATATATGCATCCAACATTGAAACACCTAAATATTTTAAGCAAATATTGAAAGATTTGAAGGGAGAAGTGGACAACAATAAAATAATAGTAGAGGATTTCAATATCCCAATTTCATCGGTGGATATATCATCCAGAAAAAAGAACAATAAAGGCATGTTGGACTTGAACCACACTTTAGATCAAATGGATCTAACAGACATTTATAGAACATTCCATCCAACAGCAGCAGAATATATATTCTTTTCAGTTGCACACAGAACATTCTCCAGGATAGATCATTTAATGGGTCACAAAAGATGTCTTTGCAAATGCAAGATGTAAATGTTTTCCAACCACAATGATATGAAACTAGAAGTCAACAAGAGATAAGCTGGAAAATTTACAAACATGTAGGAACTAAACACACTTATGAACAACCAGTATGTCAAAGAAGAAATTGAAATAGAAACAAAAAAAACTTAAATGAAAATGGTAAAAAACATACCAAACTCTATGGAATGCTGCAAAAGCAGTTCCTAGAGGGAAATTTATAGCAATAAATACCTAGATTGAGAAAACAGCCTAACTTTACACCTCAAGGAACTAGAATAAGATGAACAAATCAAATCCAAAGTTAATGGAAGGAAGGAAATAACAAAGCTCAAAGTGGAACAAATGAAATGGACACCAGAAAAACAATAGAAAAGATCAATAAAACTAAGAGCTATTTTTAAAAAGATAAAATTGACAAACCTTTGGCTTGACTAAAAAAAAGATATGACTCAGATACATAAAACCAATGAAAGAGAAGATAACAATTGACACCACAGAAATACATAGGATCATACATACTGCTATGAACAAGTTTACTCTAACAAACTGGATAATCTAGAAGAAATGGATAAATTCCTGGAAACATAAAACCAAGCTGGACTGAATCATGAAGAAATAGAAAATCTGAACAGACCAATAATGAGTAAGGAGATTGAGTCAGTAATCTAAAATGCCCCAATGTAGAAAAGTCCAAGCCCAGAAAGTTTCACAGGTGAATTCTGCCAAACATTTAAAGAATTAATGTCAATCCTTTTAAGACTCTTCCAAAAAAATTGAAGAGAGAACACTCCCAAACTCATTTTATGAGGCCAGCCTTACTCTGATACCAAAGCCAGACAAGGACACTGCAAGAAAACTACAGGCTAATATCCTTGTTGAATATAGGTGAAAAAATTATCAACAAAATATTAGAAAACTGAATTCAACAATACATTAAAAGGGTCACAAACTATGATCAAGTGTGATGTGTCCCTGGGATGCAAGGATGGTTCAATATAGGCATATCAATAAATGTAATACATCACATTAATAGGATGAGAGATAAAAATCATATCATCTCAACAAATGCAGGAATGGTATTTGACAAAATTCAACATTCTTTCATGAAAAAACCCTCAACAAATTATAGAAGGAACATACTTCAACATAATAACATATATGAGAAACCCACAACTATCATCATATTCCACAGTGGAAGGTTGAAAGTTTTTCTTTAAATCAGGAAAAAGACAAAGAGGCCACAATCACTGCTCTTAATCAACATAATGTAAATCTTAGCTATAGCAAATACATAAGATATAGAAATAAAAGGTATCCAAATTGGAAAAGAAGAATTAAAATTGTCATTATTTTCAGATGATATCATCTTATATATAGAAAATTCTAAAGACTCAATAAAAAAAAACAGTTGGAACTAATCAACAAGTTCAGTAAAGTTGCTAGACAGAAAATCAACATCTAGAAATCAGTTGCACTTCTATACAATAACAATGAAATACCTTAAAAAGAAGTAAAGAAAACCATCCCATTTACAATAGCATCAAAAATAATAAAATTCATGGGAATAAATTTAACCACAGAAGTGAAAGATCTGTATACTGAAAACTATAAGACTTTGATGAAAGAAATTGAAGAAGACAATCAAAAGATAGCACATGTTCATGGATCAGAAAAATTAATATTGTTAGTGTCCATACTGGTCAAATCCACAATGCAGATTCAAAGCAATTCCTATCAAAAAACAATTCCAATGGGGGCTCTTGAGTGGCTCAGTCAGTTAAGTATCTGACTTTGGCTCACGTCATGATGTCACAGTTTGAGTTGGAGTCCCCATCAGGTGAGCTTGTGCTCCATTTGGGTGAGCTTGAGCCCTGCTTTGGGCAAGCTTGGGCCCCGCTTTGGGTGAACTTGAGCCCCGCTTTGGGTGAACTTGAACCCCACTTTGGGTGAGCCCTACTTCTCTCTCTCTCTCTCTCTTTCTCTTTTCCCTACCCTCTCTCTCTCTGCCCCTCATGGGATTTGTTCTCTTTCCCTCTCTCTCTGCTCCTCGCTCACTTGCGTCCACTCTCTGTCTCTCAAAAAAAAATTACAATGGCATTTTTCATGTAAAGAGACTAACAATTCTAAACCACAAAAGACTCCAAGTAACCACAGCAATCCTGACAAAGTACAAAGCTGGAGGCACCACACTTCTTGATTCCAAACTATACTACAAAGCTCTAGAAATTAGTATGGTGCTGAAATAAAAGTAGACACATAGATCAATTGGACAGAATAGAAAGCCCAGAAATAAATCCTGTATATACAGTTAACTAATATTTAACAAGTGAGCCAAGCACACCCAATGGATAAAGGATAGTCTTTTAAAAAAATGGTAGTGGTAAAACTGCATAACCACATGCAGAAATCAGACCCCTATTATACATGACTCAGAAAAAGTAACTTGAAATGGCTTAAAGACTTAAAACTAAGACCTGATTTTTTTTTCTTTAGAAAGAGAGAAAGAGACAGCAAAACCAGGAGAGGGGCAAAGAAAGAGGGAGAGAGAGAATCTTAAGCAGGCTCCATGTCCAGTGTGGAACCCAACATGGGGCTCTATCTCATGCCATGAGATCATGACCTGGCCAAAATCAAGAGTCAGACACTTAACTGACTGACCCACCCAAGTGCTCCAGACCTGAAAATTTTAAACTCCTAGAAGAAAACAGAGCAATATCACTTTGACATTGGTCTTGGCAATGAGTTTTTGTATAACACCAAAAACACATGAAACAAAAGCAAAAATTAAGAAGTGGGACTAAACAAATTAAAATGCTTCTGCACAGCATAAAAAAAAACAGTCAACAAAGAGAAAAGGCAATATATTGAATAGGAGAAAATATTCTCAAACCATGTATCAGATAAGGAGTTAATATCCAAAATATATAAAGAACCCATATAGTTAAATAACAACAATAACAAAAATCTGATTTGAAAACAGGCAGAGGAACTGAATAAACATTTTCCCAAAGAAGACATCTAAATGGCCAACAGGTACATGAAAAGATGTTCAATCTCTCTAATCATCTAGAAAATGCAAATCAAAACCACAATGAGATATTATTTTATACCTGTTTGAATGGCTAACATCAAAAAGACAAGAAATAACAAGTGATGGCAAAGATGTGGAGAAAAGAGAACACTTGTTAGTGGGAATGTAAATTGGTATAGGCATTATGGAAACAAGTATGGAGTTTCCTCAAAAATTAAAAATATAGAACTATTATATGATCTAACAATCCCACTTCTGGATATATACCCAAAAGAAATGAAAACAGATTATCATAAATCTATCTGCACTTACATGTTTATTGAAGCATTATTCACAATAGCCAAGATATGAAAACACCTAAGTGTAGTAATACACACACACACAGGAATATTATTCAGCCATGACAAAGGAAATCCTGCCATTGTGACGACATGGATGGACCTGAATATGTGGAATCTAAAAAGCTGAACTCAAAGAAGCAGAGTAGAATGGTAGTTACCAGGGTCTCAGGGGTGGGGGAATTGGGGAGATGTTGGTCAAAGGGTAAAAACTTACAGATAGAAGATGAATAAGTTCTGGAGATCTAATGCACAGCATAGTGATTACAGGCAACAATACTGTAGTATGTACTTCAAAGTTTCTGAGAAACTAGATCTTAAGTGCTTCCATTAAAAAAAAATGATAATTATGTGATGTGATAGAGGTGTTAGGTAATGCTATGGTGGTAATCATGTAATATATAAAAGTATCAAATCAACACATGGTACGCCTTAAACTTATGTCAATTGTATCTCAATTTTCAAAAGTTGTCAGATAAAGCAGTGATTTGGGAGAAATTTAGAGCTTTAAATGCTTATATCAAAAATGAAAAAAAGTCTAAACTCAATATGAGCTTCCATCCTGAGAAGCTAGTAAAAGAAGAGCAAGTTATGCTCAAAATAACCAGACAGAAGAAAGTTATATTGATAAGAACCCAAGTCAAGGATATAAATAATGAACAAAAAAATACGGACACATTAAACAAAAGCTTTCTTCTTTAAAAAAGATCAATGAAATAACCTTCTAGCAAAACTGATCAATATCAACAATGAAAGAGGAACCTGACCACAAATTTTACCAATATTAAAAGGATAATTAGGGAGGGGTGCCTGGGTGGCTCAGTCAGTTGTGTCCGACTCGGTTTTGGCTTAGGTCATGATCTCACAGTTTTGTTAGTTCTGCACCAGGTTCTGCACTCCAAACATCTGATACCAGGCAGGAAATTTATGAATGGCAATTATTATTCAATCTTTATGAATTTTGAATGACATTCTAGATAAACAAAGTCAGATCTTAAGTTCAGGAAAAAGTCCCTCTGTTGTGCTAAGGAATATTAGTCTAGTCCCACTTTTCTTAGTTCTCTTCTTTAGAAAAGCTAATTACTCTTCTTCTACATCTATTATTTTCTTTCTGATCATTTAAAAAATCATCTATCTCCTTCCTCCATGTTTTATAAAAAAGAAACCTTATAGTTTTTCTTTATCCTCATTTATTTCTATGCATGGAATCAACATTTTTTAATCTCAGGCTTCAGAACTCAAACTGTTTATCACTTGTACCTTCTGACATTCTCTTGGTGCCAGACCACTGACCCATTCTCCCTTAAAACTCCTATTGCACACTGAAAACTTGCTCCTGGAAAGTTCAGGATTTCAGTGGCCCCAGGAACAGCTGGCTCCACGTGTTCAAACAATGACATTAGTCCTCTGTACTTTCCTCTTCCCAGATTATAGTTTATCTTCACTGTTTTGGCTTTATTCTCAGCCTCTCCACACAGTGAGAAAGTTGTCCACTGGCATTTCTAGACTTACATTTTTCTTAGTTTAAAATCTCATAGGTAGTCTCTCTCTCTCTCCTCTCCCTTTCTTCTTCTTGCCCTCTCCTCAAACATTTATGTCTTACGTCAGATCTCATTAAGTGACTCAGATCAGCTCTGTGTGGATTACATGTCCATTCTTGGGATTAATCTCTGTGCAATATCAACCTCTAATCTTAGAGGGTAGGAAACCTCTGTGGTTGACAATCCAATATGGAGCAAATGAAGAGTAATCTATAAATGGAAAAAAAGATGCAGGAAAGACAAAACATAAATGTCCACTTCACTTAGTTTATAAACATACTACATTTTCATCCTTTACTACCCAAGATTTTGGTGTGTGATCAATCATGTTTACCTTTTTCAGAATGATGTGCTATCTCTAATCCCTGCTTCCTCCCAACCCAATTGTTTTCTAGGAGTTGCTGACTCTAAATGGACATAGAATGAGATTTCACAAGGATATATATGGAGGTTAAATGAAAATATGTTAGAAGATGAAGTAAATTTGTGAAATGGTTAAGTCAATTTTTAATTCAATATTTCTCATGTGTTTCTACATCTTAAAGCAAATTTCCAAAATGCAATTTCTCAAAGGACTTATATTCTTAACACATCTAATGAAATAGTTCTGTGGTGGTCAAGTGGTGGTGGAACTGGGGATGTGGATAAGGAGTAAGGGTGAGGAGAGTGATAACAGAGGAACCAAATTTTGGCCACCTCAAATTTGTCATTAATAAAATAAATAATATTTTTAAATGTGAGAAAGTGTTGAGAAGAGTACTTGGATATAGTGGTTGGGAAGTACAGAGGAAAGTACAGAAGACCAATATCACTATTCAAGATGGTGTTTATAATTTTTATTTTGAAAAAGTACAGCATAGTGGTAGAGGCTTTATATTAGGTCAAAATAGCCCTTCAGGTTCAAGCTCTGAAGCTCTCATTGCTCCATACAAGTAGGAATGCAGAGGTTTTTATCTTTTTGGTTCACTAATATGTCCTCAGTAATAAGAACAGTGCATGGCAGAGAGTAAACATTCAATAAATGTATGTGTAATGAATCTGCAGAAGTAATTATATCATTTGTCAGTTTCTCTGTTAATGTAGAAGACATCAAGAAATTTCCTCATATTGAACTATTCATTCTTGCAAAAAATAGCATTAGGTCATGGTTTATCACTTTTTAGTATTTTGATGTATTCTCTTCGCTAATATTTTACTTAAGATGTTTTATATCAATGTTAGTTAGTCTTTTTTTTCCTCCTATGGTCTGTTTCATGGAGCTTTGGTATTAATATTATACTTGCTTAATAAAAAGAACTTGGAAGCTTGCTTCTTTTTCTATTCCATGGAACAATTTATATAGTATCAGGGCTATCATTTCTTTGAATGTTTGGTAGAAATCACAGTGAAATATCCTTGGCTTATTGCTATTGGCAATGGGAGAGAAAAGAGAGCATTGGGGAGAGGAATCTTTAATTACTTTTTTCTTATATTTTATAACTAGTTATGGTTTCTGTTTCTTCTGTATCTATGGTTATTTATACATTATTATTTATCATTTCAGTGATTTTTTTCTTCCTCTTTTTTTAATGAGTTAATTTCATAAGACAGACTCTTGGATTTATTAATTCAGATGCTTCTTCTAATTAATTTATTTCAGCTTGTATTTTTATTGGCTCTTTCCTTTTACTTTCCTCAATTTATGAGACAGAGAAGAAGAGAGAGTGCATGAGTGGGGAAGGGGCAGAGAGAGAGAATCCCAAGCAGGCTCTGTGCCAGCAGCCAGAGCCCACAGTCCCATGAGGAGCTTAATCTCACAAACCATAAGATCATGACTTGAGCCAAAATCAAGAGTCAGGAGTTTAACCAACTGAGCCATCCAGCTGCCCCATTTCTTCCTATTTCTGCTTATTAATATTCCACCATAGTTGATATGTTGTGCTTTTCAAAAGATTTGCTAGATATCAAATTTTAGTTTTGATTTCCTTTTTTCTTATAAGAGATGTTCCAGATGGCAAGGATAGTTTACAAGTTTGTAATTAATTTATAGTTTCATTACATTTAGTAAAATGTTATCTATATTTTTCTATTTGAGAAAATTTATTAAGGTTTTCTTTCTAGCCAAATAAAATATATCATCCATTTAAAAATTTTCTATGAGTTATAAAGTTATAGATAACTAAATTTTATTACTAACATCATCTACATCCTCATTTTTCCCCCCTCTGGGTCTAGGATGAACTAAAGAGTTGAATTAAGGTCTTCTTTTATTAATTTGGTTCAGATATTTCTGGCATTTCTGATCATTTTGGAGGCTAATTTTTTTGGAAACAGAGCTATTCACAATTATTAGTTCTTTATCATGAAGAATAGTCATTTATTATAAAATATTCTTCTTTGACATGAGTAATATTTTTACCAATAATTAAACTTTATCTATTACTAAGATCTTAACCATGTGCCTTCTGTTTATTTCTGTTTATCTGATATAACTTTATTCTTGTTCTTTCATTTTGGAATCATTCTAATTATATTTGTTTCTTGTCTATACTATACTTACATTTGTCTTATAACCTAAAATGGGCATTTTAATTTTAATAAATGAGTTTGTCTTGTTTACACTTATTGATATGATAAATACGGATAAAATTCCTTAATATGCTATATATAAACATATGAATATATGTAAATAAATAATATACATGTGTTTAGGTACGTATCTCCAAAGCCGACATTATGCTTAATGGCATAACACTAAGAACATTTCCATGAACCAGAAAAAGGAGTTCCTTATAATCACTACTGTGTAAGTGTATATAATATTAAATATTCATGGAATATCTCTGGAGGCATTAGTGAATACAACTAAATAAGAAATGAAGAATACGAACTGTAAAGAGAGTAACATTAGGATTTTTACAAAGGATATGATTGTTTACCTGGAAAATTTGGGAGATCTATACTCAGAACTGTTACAAATGATAAAAGAATTTATAAAGTGACTGGATATAAAGTTAATAAACAGAAATCAGTAGTTTTTACATCTTCGACAACAACTAATTAGAAGACATAATGGAAGAAATTAATGTTATAGTAGCAATAAAAAATACAAAATACCTAGGAATAAACTTATTTAAAATGTGCAAGAACTATTAGAAGAAAACCTTAAGATTCAATCAAGGGACCCAAAAGAAGATTAAACAAACGAACAAGTATATCTTATTATTGAGTGGTAGAACTCAGTTATAATGAAGATCTCATATCTATCTAAAAAGCCTATAGATTTAACATAGTCTCAATAAAAATGGCAACAAGCTTCTTTTAGAATTGAATGATTTCTTTCTAGAATTCAAAGGGGGGAAAAAAAAGCAAGAATACTCAGCAAATTTCCAGGAAAAAACGTGCAGTGGGGAAATAGTCCTTTAGAATATGAAATCGCATTATAAGGATTCAATAATTCAAACATACGCATGAATATACAGAATCGTCCATAAATGAACCCAAATGTATACAATTTAGAATATGTAAAAGATGCTAATTCAAATCAATAGACTGAAGATGGATCATTCATTACAAGACATGGGATAACTGGTAACTCTGTGTGAAAAATGAAACTGGATTCCTGTCTTATAACCAAATAAATTCCAAATGAATTGAAGAAAAATAATGAAACTACAAAAATGTGGAAGAATGTCTAAATATGTTATAAGTAAAATGTCTTTGTAAGTATGACCAGAATAGTTGAAACTATATAGTAAAAGATTAATAAATTGAACTGTATCAAAATTTTAAAAGTTATTCAAAGAAGAGACAACAAAAAAACTAGGAAAATATTTCAAGAAGAAATATTTTAAACAAATCAAAAAGACAACAATAAAACTAGAAAATAATTGCAACTTGTATCACTCAATTCTTTAAAATATGGTAAGTGGCGATGAATCAATGAAAAATCAATTTGCCCGGAATAAAACTGGGCAAATTACATGAGCAGAGAGTTCACCAAATAGAAAATATATGGGCTCTTAAACATATGAAAATATGTTTAAATTCACCTAGAATAGAGATAAATGCAAAATAAGACTACAATGAGATTTTTAAAAACTATTAGCTTGGCAAAGATCAAAAGGTTTGATAAGACACTGTTGGCAAAAGTATGGGAAATACGCACTATCATACATTGCCAATGAACTTTTTTTTAAGTTTTATTTATTTATTTTGAGAGAGAGAGCATGAGCAGGGGAGGGGCAGAGAGATGAAGAGAGAGAATCCTAAGCAGGCTCTGAACTGTCAGCCCAGAAACCGACTCAGGGCTCGAACTCACGAACCATGAGATCACTACCTGAGCCAAAATCAAGAGTGGGACACTTAACCAAATAGGCCACCCAGGTGCCCTGCTAATGAGCTTTTAAAATTAGTACCGCTTTCATGAAGAGAAATCTGGATATCTCTATAAAAGATGTTTTGATCTTTTCAAGTATATCTTTTCTTAGGAATTAATCTTACCAATATTCTTACAAGTGTGCAAAAGGAAACATATACAAGGATAATCGTTATATTTCCCTATGCAGGCAGGGAGCTCCATTTGTTCACTAATGTCTTCCTGAGCATCTTGGAAGAGTTTCTTGGCCATAGTAGATGCTCAAGATATTTGGTGAATGAATGGAAGAATGATGAAATCTTGGCTATTGCCGTTTATAAAGTACATGTTAAATAAATATAGTAGTACTCCCATACAAGGGACCACTAGACAGCCACTTAAAAAAATGAAACAGCTCTGACATCTGAAACTAATGTAACAATGAGTGTCAGCTACACATCAGTTAAAAAAAAAAAGCCAACATTCTCTATGAAGAAAACATGGTCCTCCATTAAGAGAATCCTACAAACCATAGTCTTCGATGTCCTTGTAAAATATCTCTGATATCTCTCTGAGAAATTGTTTTCTTTTGGAAATATGAACTATGACCTCTGAGTCCTTAAAAAGATAAAAATAAAAATGAGGCAGCCTATATATGTCAATATGGAATGGTCTTTAAAATAAATTGATAAGTAAAAAAAGAAAGTTGCAAAATGGTATATAAACTATACTATCATTTATGTGTGAAAATACTATATACACAGATGTGGTTATACTTATAGACTATCTCTGGAAGTTTATACAAGTAAAATGGTAAACAGTTCTTGCATCTAAGAAAGGGATTAATTGAGGAATAGGGATTGGAGAAACTTACTTTTTGTACCATGGATATGTATTAAAATATCTTTTTAAATGGGGAAAAACTAAAAGTACTTTCAAGCGTGCAAAGACTAAGGGAATTTATTACACATGACTACATTTACTAAAAGAATACTTCCACAAGAAATAAAGTGATCCCAGAGGGAAGGACTAGAATGTAAGGGGAAAACCCTGATAAGAAAAATAGCTATGTTTGTAATTTAATTATTGATTATTAAAATAGCTATTTCCAGTGTATTTTCAATATCTTAAATTACAGAAAACAATAACCCAGCAGATAGGGTAGGATTATCAGGTGAATACTTAAAAAATGATGGAACCATTCTTCACTTGTCCAGGAGCAGGATCCTTTATCTCCCAGGCTCTACAATAGTCATTTTAGTGATTTGTTTGCTCCCACTCAATTTCTTCCCATCTATCCAATGGTTCAGTAATGACTCAGGATAAACTCTGAGTTCCTTAGCATGTCATATAGCAGGGGTAAGCAAACTTCTGTTTAAAGGGCAGGGTAGCAAACATTTTAGGCTTTGTGGGTCATATGTATAGCGTCTGCTGTAACCACTCAACTCTGCCATATGTGAAAGCAGCCATGGCCTAAAGTAAATGAATTAGTGTGGCTATTCCAATAAAATTTTACTTATTACAAACAGACAGGTAAGCTGAATTTGACCTATGAACCATAGTTTGTCAACCCCTTGCATATAAGATCCTTCTTAAACCTGCTCCACACTGTAATTGCGGTCACTCCCCTTCACACTTTTTAACCTGGCAATACTAAATTTAATATAGCCATATCAAATTTATTTTTATAAAAAGGTAGTTTATGTATTAATAAACATAAATGTAAATAGTAATGCTATATGTAATACTTCTAAACCTGATCCCTAAACGAACTTAATTCATATTTACATTTTTATGCTATGTGTATGCAATGTAAGTACTTCTAGTCATCCATTGCCAATTGGTGTCCTACAGCTTATGAGAAAGGTGTCCTTCATTAAAGGAAATCATTACTCCTCCTAATCTTATCCTACTGGGGAAGAATTCTAGACTCCTTCCGAAGTTAAGCGTGGATAAAGGGCTATTTTCATTATGGCTGAAAAAGAATAATCACCTCCCTCTCCCCAACTTTTTCTTAACTATGCAGGGTTCAGAAATTTAATGTCTGGTCAACCCTAGAAAATGAGGACTAAAATGTGATGTTTCTTACATTCCAGTATCAGGGGAAAAATTCATACTGGTTGTAGAAGTCACTAGCAACATGGAAGAAAAGGAGTGGTGGATGCGGAATCCAGAGTGTTGTGGCGTGAAAAGTGAAAAAGCTTGGCAGGTAATATAGTGAAGTTAGGCTTTCAGTAAATGTAGCTGTGAGAGAAGTAGAGTAATGCAATGTAAAATCAGTTCACCCCCCGCCCCAGTGAAAAATGGGGTCAACTGGATACTTGTAAATATAAGAGATATTTTAATTTGTTTATATTCTTAGTACAAATGAATAACAGAGAGAAACTGATGATGAAAACAGATAATTGGCATGGCTGAAGGAAAAGGACCCAGAGGCTCAGGATGGAATGGGAGTTAAAATACACATACAGGTGTTAGCCTTAGATTCAAGGCAGATACCTCTACTAAAGAAAGGGCAGAGAAACACATGTGTAAGTGGGAAATCACGAAAATGAAAGAGTTCCTGCCTCATACCTCTAATTGCTCTTACAAGGCCATGTAGGGCGAATGTGAGGGAAGAAACATAGCACACCTGAGACAATAGAATTTAGAGTAAGTCCAAAAGAAAAAGGAGAATGTTAGACTTTATACATGAGTGTGTGTGTGTGTGTGTGTGTGTGTGTGTGTGTGCGCGCGCGCGCGCATGCGTGTGTGTGCGCGCGCACGCCCATGCTAGCAGACACACCAGTGCCTCTCAGTGTACATACTCGTGGCTGAGGTTGAGAAACCCTAAACTGGGCTTTATTTGTCAGATTCTGCATCATGCCTTATGCTCTGCCTAGAAATGTTTCTGCATCCCCACTTCCAAATCACAGCCAGCCTTCAAAGTCAGCACCAGATCTCAAATGACTCTGATGCTGCAGCATCCCCCATGTGCAGTGAGCAGTCCCAGGCTCCCTGAGGTCTTTCCTCATGCTCATCTCCCAGGGTTATCTTGGCAAAGAGATGGCCAAAGAGAATAGGGCTTGAGAAATATAAGACTCGTACAAACTGGTCAGGAGCTCTTCTCAGGATTCAGGTAGGTTACTAGAGGAGGACTGACAAGAGTTAATGACTTTTAGCAAGGCCCAGAAAGTCCCAGTGCCAAGAATGCAAGCCCTTTGGGCATTAGCTAGAGCTGACCCCACAGGCTCTGATCCTAGAAAATGTCAGGATATAAAATTGACTTTGCCCAAGGCCTAGCTAGAGCACTGTCTCATCCCACTTGCCCAACTGTGGTGGTGGTGGGTGGGGGGAGACAGGCAATCTGGTTCAGAATCCCAAATAGGAGCCAGATTTAGAACAATCCAGCTCAGCAATAGGAGTGAAAAATGTCCAATTTTCATGGGTTTGCATAACTGGGAGGAATCTGGGTCTGACCCAGATTCCTCATGGTATTGAAAAAGAAGTAAAATCAAGCATAAGAGAAATATATTGCCTAAAGTAAATAAGTACTCCCTGGGAGTAGAATCTCATGAGATGTTCATCTATGTGCACTTCTGTCCATCTGGGATCTCTCTATCTCCTCTGCTCATGTCCCTGGTCCCTGACACTAAAGCATGTCTTCTTTTGGCATGAAGGAGTTGTCAGGACGGCATTGTCTCAAATATATGCCATAGGAGGAGTAAAGGAAACAGGAGTCCTTCTCATTCCCTCTTGCCTGACTTTCGCTAAGAGTTCTAAGGTCTTATGGCTTTAGGGATAGCAAGAGATCATTAAGTTGTATTCCTTGTCTCCAAATAAGAATAATCTGCAGAGAGGACAGACTGGGAGTTCAATCTCTTAGCAAATTTCAGAGGTGGAGATTTCCCCCAACGATGCCTTTGCTGTAATTGTCAGAACTAGGAATGAGAAAGGAAGTCTTCTTGATCTTAAAAGGCAATGCCACTAACCACAAATATTCCCACATAAGGGCACAGCTCACCCTTCTTTTTTTTTTTTTTTTAAGTTTGTTTATTTATTTTGAGAGAGAGAGAAAGTACAAGTCAGGGAGGGGCAGAGAGAGGAGAGGGAGAGAATCCCAGGCAGGATCCGTACTGTCAGTACAGAGCCCAATGTGGGGGCTTGAACTCATGAACCGTGAAATCATCACCTGATCTAAAGTCAGACACTTAACTGACTGAGCCCCCCAGGCACCCCCAACAGCTCATCCTTCTTACTTTCTTCCTATTCCCTCTTTTAGTGGTCAGTTCCTTTCCATGAAAACTCCCAGAACAGTTTCTCCAGAAATTTGTCTTCAACCACTTAAAAGTCTTCTTAAATAAGTTCATGTCAAACACATGAAACAGATATAATTGTTCCATTTTAAAGATGTGAAAAATTGTCCTTCAGAAGGTTTAAGTTCATACAGCTTTCAGTTCTTAGGTCCAGCTTTTTAATTCTAAACACAGTGCTATATTTAAGACATAGCTATGTAGTCCTCTAAGCATACCTTAAATGGCTCAAAAAATATGTCATCCCTCTGCTGGCTGTGTTGTGGTAGGAGGAGCACTGGACTGAGAGCAGAGTGTTCTGGTTCATTTCTAGCTGTTCTGCTGATCAGCTGTGTGATGCAGAGCAAGTCCCCTCATCTCGGTGGGCCTTCATCTCCCTGCTAGAGATGCTATGAGAACCTGACCTCGTGGGCCTGAGGACAGAGCAAGCTTGTCTGTGGCACATCCACCCTTTCCCACACACATTTCTCCAGTTTTGCAGTATGAACTTAGAGTGACAGGTTACTCTTGAAGGATCTTGAAATGTTTGGGAAGCCCTGTGCAATCTGTAGTAACATTTTCCAAGTCCTTTCTTCACATCTTTACCCAAAATCCAGACAATGAGAGGGTGAGTTCTCTAGTCCTTGGCTTTAGGACCCAAACCTAAATATAAAAACACTTGCAACTCAATTGTCTGTCTTCTGAAACAGTTTCACTTGATGCCTCACATTTGTTTGTTCTCATAAGTATACTCTTAAGGGTCAAACTGTGTAGTTTGATTTAGGTTCCAAAGATGTTTGCTATATTCACTGACAGAATTAATGAGAGGGCCAAAGGGCAGAAACTCTGAAAGTCACTGTTATTAATTGCCTAGGGCTGATGTAACAAAGTACCAGAAACTGGCTTAAAACAACAGAAATGTATTGTCTCACAGTTCTAGAGGCTGATGTAAGTAGGACCACTCCCCCCTGCTAAAACTTGTATGGAAAAATCCTTCCTTGCCTCTTCCTAGCTTCTGGTGGTGGCTGTTTATCACTAGGATCCCTTGGCTTGCAACTGTATCACCCCAATCTCTGCCTGTGTTGTCACATGGCTGCCTTCCCTCTGTGCGTCTGTTTTCACATGGTACTCTCCTCTTGCTTATAAGGACACCAGTCATATTGGATTAAGAGCCCATCCTATTCCAAAATAAGATAATCTTAATTTACCGCATCTGCAATTATCCTAATTCCAAGTAAGGTAACATTGTGAGGTGCTGGGGGTTAGGACTTGCAACATATTTGGGGGGTGGGGATATAATTCAACTCATAGCTATCACAATTGGAAATACTCAACTTATTTACCTTTTCTATTTTTAAGCTGAAAGGAGTATTTCCTGAGAAGTTTTAGGGTGTGGGAGTGATAGTCTGATTATTAAAGACTACTCAGATTCTGTAATACAGTTGATTTCTTTCTAGGGTTGGAATTTATAAACAGCCATGGATAACTTCACTTTCTTCACTGAGTTCATCCTCCTCGGGCTGTCTGCTGACTGCCGCATCCAGACTCTGCTGTTTGTGGTGTTCCTGGGGATTTACCTCCTGACCCTGGTGGGGAATCTGGTGATGATCCTGGTGATCAGAGGGGATTCTCACCTCCACATCCCCATGTATTTTTTCCTTGGACATCTGTCCTTCCTAGATATCTGCTTCTCTTCAGTTACTATGCCCAAAATGCTACAGAACTTCCTGTCTCAGAAGAAAAGCATCTCTGTGTGGGGCTGTATCACCCAGAGTTTCTTTTTTCTTCTCTGTGGGTGTGCTGAAGCCAGTCTGCTCTCTGCCATGGCCTATGACCGCTATGCTGCCATCTGCCACCCTCTGCTCTATACCATGGTCATGAACAGGCCTCTCTGCATGGTAATGGTCAGCGCAGCATGGGGAATAGGGGTTCTGAACTCACTGGTAAATAATCTTTTCATCCACAAGTTACATTTCTGTGGGTCCAACATCATCTTCCACTTCTGCTGTGAGCTGCCCTCACTCTTCCCTCTGTCATGTACTGATCCCACTGCCAACAAGTTCCTTCTGTCAGGGTCCAGTGCATTTCTAGGGCTGCTGACGCTTCCCCTGATCCTCTTCTCTTACTCCAGAATCATTTCTGCCATTCTGAACATCCGCTCCTCTGAGGGCCAAGCCAAAGCCTTCTCCACCTGCTCCTCCCACCTCACCGTGGTGCTCTTGTTCTATGGGACAGCTCTATTCAGGTACATCAGCCCTGCCTCAGGCTCGGTGTTGGAGCGTGTGGTCTCCATTCAGTACAGTGTGATCACATCCTTGCTGAACCCCCTCATCTACAGCCTCAAGAACCAGGAGGTGAAGGCTGCTCTGCAGAGGATGCTGAGGCAGTAAATGCACTCCTCAGATGAAGGATTCTCTGTGTAGGGTTCAGTCAAAGAATGGGGAGGAGAGATCTTCAGCAATACCTGCAAAGGATAAAAGACATTTGAGGTCAGTGGTTCTCTAAGTGTCATCCACAAGGCAGCATCAGCAGCATCTGTGAGCTTGCTAGAAAGGCAGATTCTCAGGCCCAACCACTAATCTACGGAATCAACAGTAGAGCTCAACGATCTATGTTTTAGTCAACTAGGTGAGTGTGAGAAGTATGAGAAAAAAAATGTTCTAGGACAGCTAATGTGTTTGAGAAACTTGTCTTTGGTGAAAGACAAAATATTGACATCTCAAAATGTAGAATCTCTTTTCAATGGGAGAGTTGGTCTGTCAAGTAGTCAAGATGAGAACATTTGATTGTGTGATCTTATGATCACACCTTCTGCAAGACTGGGAAAGAGAAAAATAAAAATCTACATTATTTTAAGACCTTACCACTTGTTGGGATGAGCACTGGGTGTTGTATGGAAACTAATTTGACAATAAATTATATTAAAAAAAAAAAGACCTTGGAAAGAGGGGAAGAGCTCCACTGAAGGCAGACCAGCCCATTCCCTCCACCACGATTTGGGAGCGTCATTCTAAAAGGTTCTTCGGAAGCTAGCACAGCATAAAGCCAAGGGACAGATGTCCCAGAACAGTGACTCACAAGCGCTTCCTCCACCTCACCTGAGAGCACCTGAGGTCATCAAATAGCCAGTGTTCCTGGTTAGTGGTCTCTAGTTTGTCTTAGAGAGTAAAGACAGCCTGAGGCTATGGTGGAAGCAATAGACCAGATGAACTGGAACTTCCTATGCGAGTACTTTCACTGAGAACTCCTGCTTCCTGACCTGGTTGCCCTGGGCCATGCTGTCAGGAGCTCTGGGGGCTGAGTTCTTGCTTCTTTACATTTTGTCACAAGACTACATTTTCCATATTCTTCCTAAGGGTCTGCATGCCCTCTCAATCTTTATTTTTATCTTTTTATCTTTCACTTAAGAAATAGAGCATTCCCAGAGCCTTAGGATCTCCATGTGTGGCCCCCATCATATCACTCTTTCCTCTCCCCAGAGGTAACTATTGTCCTGAATTGCGCAGTACTTGGTACTCATTCCCTTGCTTTTATTAAAAGTTTGCCACTTATTTGTGATCCCTAAATAAGACTGGTGAGTTTTGCTTGTTCTTGAAATTCATATGAGTAGAATCATGCTGTAAGTTTTTTTTCTATGACTTGCTTCTTTCACTTAACATGATTTATTCTTGTTTTTAGGTATGTCTTCATAAGCAGCATAGAGCTGCATTTTTATTATTTTATCCAGTCTGAAAATTATTTAAAAAGAAGAGTTTAACCAACAATTGTTACAATAGTTACTTGTGTGTTCAGATACATTTCTGTGTTTCCCACTTCTTCTGTAACTTCCTTTTATTTCTTTCCATTTTTCCCTCTCCTTGTCTATTTTTTGAGAGCTATCCTAGTTTTCTTTTTTTTAAATATACTAATTTTACTAAACAAAATCTAAAGTTAGTATCTTTATCCTCTTCTAAAACAATATAAAGATAATAAAACACTTTAACTCCAAGCAACACCATCCCAAATTTATATGCCACTAAAATCCAGTATTTTAGTTCTAAAATTTCCCCCACAAATTAGACATTATCATTACTATTTTATTTAATCAGTCAGCTTTTATTTAAATTTACCCATATATTTATTATATCTTGGCTCACTATGTCTTTTTAAAAAATGATATGGTTGTTATATATATAGTATTTACAGTTGCTGAAGAAACTTAATTTATGGAAAATATATTTGTAAAGGTACAATTATAGACAAAATACAAAATTATATATAGCACCATAGTGATATTTTATAACCTAAAGGAAAAATAAAGGAGATTTTAAATGATTTGTATTTTTACTATACATTCTATAGATCTCTATACCTTACTAAATTGAAAAAAAACTTTGTTTTATAGTATAAGATTAGAGGTTATTGTATCAATATTGCCTGTGCCTGCCAGTAAAACATACTAGAATTACCAGCTACAAATATTGACTTTTCTGATAAAACTTATCATTACTTTCAGGATTGTTTTATTAAACCGTAATGCTTGGGATCTGTTATTAAACCATAATACTTGTGGAGAACCTGGGTGGCTCAGTTGGTTAAGTGTCCGACTTCGGCTCAGGTCATGATCTCCCATTTCATGAGTTCAAGTCCTGCATTAGGCTCTGTGCTGAGAAGCTCAGAGCCTGCTTCAGATTCTGTGTCTCCCTCTCTCTACCCCTCCCATACTCATTCTCTGTCTCTCTCTCAAAAAAATGAATAAACATTAAAAAAAATTTTTTTAAACCATAATACTTGGGATCTGTGTGTATTTTTTTGTAGAAGGGACTGAAAGTATTTTGCAAATATTGAATAACGTTTTGGGTACCAGTGACAAATGACACATTAATAATTTATTCCTATGACAGTACCCACCAGCACACTTGCACTTGAGACCCTAATGAAATGCAGGCAAACTCACCATGCCTTTCTGCATCTCAGATCTTCCATTAGTGGTCATTTTCTCATGTCCAGATTTGATCCTTTAGAATTCCCTGTGTCAGTCTGTTAGTGATGAACTGTTTTTGTTTGCCTGAAAATTACTTTATTTCTTGAAAGGTAATTTTTCTGGCCATAAATTTCTAGGTTGTAGCTTGAGTTAAGTTCTATTCTCTAGAAAGTATATATATTTCTTTCTACCTGTTACCTTTGAGTCGGCCCCACTTCAAATTAAATTCTCTGCTTGACGTGTTTCTGAGCACACACACAGACAGCATGAATTCAGACTTCACTCTTGCCTGAGCACCAGGCATGAATAAGCACCAGGTTATGAATTTGCAGGAAATATCCTCTTCTTCCTTTACCCAACTTTAATGTCAAAAGGGGTAATTTTCTCATGGCCCTCATCCCCATGGTAGATTATTTCTTATTTATGCTTCCACTGAGATTGTAGCACCTTATTTCTTTTTATTTGTTATTTATTTCTTAATATAATTTATTGTCAAGTTAGCTAACATACATTGTATACAGTGTGCTCTTGGTTTCAGGGGTAGATTCCCATGATTCCTCGCTTACATACAACACCCATTGCTCCTCCCAACAATTGCCCTCCTCAATGCCTGTCACCCATTTTCCCCTCTCTCCTGCCCTCCCCCCACCCGCTATCAACCTTCAGTTTGTTCTCTGTATTTAAGAGTCTCTTACAGACTTGCCTTACTCTCTGTTTGAAACTATTTTTCCCCTTCCCTTCCCCCTTCTGTTAAGTTTCTCAAGTTCCACATACGAATGAAAACATTTGATATCTGTCTTTCTCTGACTGACTTATTTCTCTTAGCATAATACCCTCCAGTTCCATCCACATTGTTGCAAATGGCAGGATTTCATTCTTTTTCATTGCCAAGTAGTATTCCATTGTATATATAAACCACATCTTCTTTATCTATTCATCAGTTGATGGACATTTGGGCTCTTTCCATGATTTGGCTATTGTTGAAAGCACTGCTATAAACATTGGGGTAAATGTGCCCCTGTGGATCAGCACTCCTGTATCCTTTAGACAAATTCCTAGTAGTGCTATTACTGGGTTAAAGGGTAGCTCTAGTTTTAATTTTTTGAGGAACCTCCACACTGTTTTCCAGAGCGGCTGCACCAGTTTGCATTCCCACCAGCAGTGCAAGAGGGTTCCCATTTCTCCACATCCTTGCCAACATCTGTTGTTTTCTGAGTTATTAATTTTAGCCACTCTGACAGGTGTGAGGTGGTATCTCAGTGTGATTTTGATCTGTATATCCCTGATGATGAGTGATTTTGAGCATCTTTTCATGTGTCTATTGGCCATCTGGATGTCTTCTTTAGAAAACTGTTTATTCGGGATGCCTGGGTGGCTCAGTCAGTTACGGGTCTGACTCTTGGTTTCAGCTCAGGTCATAATGTCACTGTTTGTGAGTTCAAGCCCTGTGTCGGGCTCTGTGGTTACAGCATTGAGCCTGCTTGGGATTTTCTCTCTCTCTCTCTCTCTCTCTCTGCCCCTCCCTGTTCTCTCTCTCAAATAAATAAACTTAAAAAAATTTTTTTTTAAAGTGTCTGTTCATGTCTTATGCCCATTTCTTCACTGGATTATTTGTTTTTTGTGTGTTGACTTTGGTAAGTTCTTTATAGATTTTGGATACTAACCTTTTATCCAATATGTCATTTGCAAATACCTTCTCCCATTCTGTCAGTTGCCTTTTAGTTTTGTTATTTCCTTCACTGTGCAGAAGCTTTTTATCTTTATGAAGTTCCAATAGTTCATTTTTGCTTTTATTTCCCTTGCCTTCAGAGACACATTGAGTAAAAAGTTGCTGCGGCTGAGGTCAAAGGTTGTTGCCTGTTTTCTCCTCTATGGTTTTGGTGGTTTCCTGTCTCACGTTTAGGTCTTTCATCTATTTTGAGTTTATTTTTGTGTATGGTGTAAGGAAGTGGCTCAGTTTCATTCTTCTGCATGTTGTGTAGCACCTTATTTCTAACAATTACATAATTCTTGCGATGTACCAGGCATTCTAAGAACTTTATGTATGTTAACTAATTTAATGCTCTGAACAACACTATGAGATAGGTACTATTATTTTCCTCATTTTACAGACTTAGAAACTGATGCACAGAGAGGAAAAGTGACTTTCCAAAAGTCAGTGGGAGAGCTGGGATTTAAACCCAGGCAGTTTGGGTACAGAGTCTATGCTCACAACTGCAAGGCTATACTGCTTCTGGGATTTATTCCAAAGAACGTTTGTCAAATTCACTGTTTAGAGTTTTCTTATTGAAATGATTTCTATTAAGAGTCTCCTATTAGACTCCCTAGCCTAGCTGGTCTCTAGGTTTTATCTGTTGCCCCCTGCATCAAGCTGGTTAGGGTACTTGCTTAGCTTCTAGGAATTCTGCTTTCATTTCATTTGTGAGTTCGGGAGAACCAAAAATATCATCTCGGCAACCTATTAATTTTTTGTAATTTAGCATATTATTTAAGACTGTGAGACAATTAATCAGCTATACTGTCAGAAATAGAAGTTACCTCCTCAGTCAACAGATCTTGATACTTTCCATGCCCACCAGGCTAACCCAATTTCTGACCCAGTCCTCTCCTGACTTCCAGACTTGTCATCAACATCTTGAGTATCTTATGTTTTATTAAGATACCTTGTTTTAAATAAAATATTTCATTAAAATATAACTGCATTAAATTGAGCTATGACACTCATAGTAATTGTTTCAAAAATATAAATTTATCCTTTGGAGTCAGCTTCTAGTTTATTTTGGAGGTAGCAAACTGTCTGGATTCCTTCAGAGAAAAAGGGCCTTGGTAAAGAACATAACCAGTCATGTGTCTCATCTAGAATATCTGATTTCCCTAGAACTTCATCTTTAAGAAGCTGCCATCTGAGATATATTTAGAAAGTAGCATTAAAAAACTTGGTAACCAATAAATCTGATGAATGAGGGAAAAACAAGAATCTTATTTCATTTGGTTTGGGTTAATATGAACGATTTCATAATTATGGAATAATTAGAATTTTTGTCAGGTTTTTCTATTGTAAATGTTATTGTAACCAATATCTTTGTACCTAAACACTGGTTTTCATTTTAGGGTGTTTCATTAGGATAGATTTCCAATAGTAGATTTACTAGGTCAAACTGTATTAATGTGCCATCTTTATAGCTTCTGGCCATACCAGGGCTTGAAAGATGGAGTCACATAAACCATAACCAAAAGTATCTGGGGGAAGGAGGTTCACCTACTATTGGATGTTTGTTCCCTCCCTCATGACCTGCCTTTATGGGAAACCCTAGGGGTATTTCTTGGCTCTCTAAGCAGGTCTTCTCAGTTCCCATAAACTGCCAAAAGCACTTGCATGGAAAGTATTGAAATGGCCCTACCTGCTAGGGCCAGTACCTGGACAGAATGGATCTTTTTGCAACATTCAGGATTCTGATCTAGGAAAATGAAATCTGTATGCACTGAGATTTTCTACTTAGGAAACAGGTGATTTTTCTTTTCTTTTCTTTTCTTTTCTTTTCTTTTCTTTTCTTTTCAAGTTTATTTTGAGAGAGAAGGAGAGAGAGTGGGGGAGGGGCAGAGAGAGTGAGAGTGAGTGGGGTGGGGGGAGAGAGAGAGAGAGAGAGAGAGGGAGGGAGAATCCCAAGCAAGCTCTGCACTGTCAGCACAGAGCCTGATGTGGGGCTCAATCTCATGAACTGTGAGATTGTGACCTGAGCCGAAATCAAGAGTCAGATGCTCAACCGACTGAACTACCCAGGCGCCCCAATGATTTATCTTCATACTGATTCTATGTATTTCTTATCCAGGATTAGTCTCAGTTATTTTATTTTATTTTTATAGATAATGTAAACAAAATCTTTTTTTATTATGTCTTCTAAGTGATTACGACCAGCAAAGAGAATGTATAATAATGAAAATTATGACACGTACCACATACATGATATTTGTTATATACTGACAAGTAAACTTATGCTAATAGTCTTGGAAAAGCACACTGTGTTTTCTTTTACTCTCATACTCACAACACTTCCATGGCCAGATGTGTGGGTTTTTTCCCACACCGACCAATTTTCTGCCACCAGCTGGGTGTGCAACTCAATTCAATTCTGATACTGGGGTTAGCACAAACCTGGTTGGTTAAAGGCTTGGTCCCACAAGACTATCCATGCCCTACAACTTCAGACACCAATCACAAGTCCAATTGTCACTTGTGCTTCTGACCAACGCTCTATAAATTAGATGTTCCCACAATCCCCTCCTGGGGTTTGATAATTTTCAAGGGCAGCTCACAAAATTCAGGAAAACAATTTACTGACTAGATTACCAGTTTATTATAAAGGGACACAACTCAAGAACAGATAGATAGAAGAGATGTATAGGGCAAAGTATGTGAGAAGAGCTACTGAGCTTCAATGCCCATTTGGGGCCCACACTCCTGGCATCTCTACAAGTTTGCTAACCTGGAGGCTCTCCAAAGCCCATACTTTAGGCATTTTTATGGAAGCTTCATCACATAGACATAGTTGATTCACATATTTTCTAGCTCCTCTCCCGTCTCCAGAGGATGGGAGGTAGGACTCAAAGTTCCAAGTGTCTAATCACAGCTTCGTTTTTCTAGTAACCAGTCCCCATCTGGGAGCCCACCCAGAGTTGATGTGCCTGTCATTCCAGAAATTGTGAGGGACTTAGGGGTTCTGTGTTGGATGCTCTTATCACTCAAGAAATTACAAGGATTTAGGAGCTCTGTATCAGTAACTGGAGTCAAAGACCAAATACTAGCAAGAACAAGGGGCAGAGACCAATATATATATTTATTATTTCACAAGTAGGTACCACACACACACACACACACACACACACACACACACACAGCATTGCTTCCCTAACTCAAAAAGTGTATATACTCTTTTAAATTAAAAAAAAAACTTCCAATATTATCAATATTCTCTTATATTGTTTTATTATAACATTAAAAAATGTTCACACAAGATGTAACTTCCTTACCTTTATGGCATATAATACACTGTGAAACCAAACCAGTCTTATGAATTAAACTTGCACAATATCACAAAACTTATAAAACTCAAATTAACTACATTAATGGAATAGATACTATCATTTCATATACCAACATTATCTTTGTTTGGTTTAGTAATACAAAGCTGTATTTGTTTGCTTTATGTTTGGCCAATTTTATCCGTTTGATTCTGAGCATAATGAATTATCATTTGAGTCACTGTAATTATCACTGTTGTTTATTTTTCTTTTTAACAACTGACTCTCTTTATCTAATATATGCTATTTTAATGAAATGGTCAATTTAATGCTTTTCAGTAAAATAATGAAAAAAACATTGTTTAATGAAAAGTCTTTCATTGATATTTAATAATGCAGATACTGGTGATTATCTTTATTTCTTTCACTGCACTTTGATGTCTTTCAGCCTCCACTTGGCCCAAGAAATGATTAGTCTTCAGTATTTTCTGTCATTTGCCTGTAACAATTAAAATGACCCATCACTGTGGAAAGATCTTTTAACTGTAAATTATCACTGCAAAAGAGAAATACATTCTAATTAGTAACTATTAAAATACTAAACATGAATAAAACAATAGAAGATAATTGTGGAATTTCTACATTAGAACTGCCAACCTGATAGCAGCCAGACAGCTTAACACATCAAATTTAACTTCCATTGTTATTTCTTCTCTGATCTACGGGTTATATGAAGGTACTGCTTATTTTCCAAACATTTAGAGATTCTGTAGCTATTTTGTATTGAAATACTGAAATAACATTAAATCGACTGTTTCTACTTAACTTAGATAACATCATGTTCTATCTGATTTTGGTTCTTTAAAATGTAGTGAGATTTTTTAATGCCCTGGTATATGACAAACTTTAGAAAATGTTTCAGGTATGTATGAAAACAGTGAGCATTCTGCAGTTATTGGATACAGTGATTCATGTATGTCAGTGAAGTCAAAATACTACTTATGTTTTTCCAACCTTTCACACATTTGCTGATTTTTGGTCTGCTTTTTCTATCAGATTGTTATCAAGGGTGCGATTTGTCTATTTCTTCTTTTAGTTTAATTTTTTGCTTTATATATATATTGAAGCTTTGTTAGGTGCTCTATCAGTCAGCTATTGCTTCACAATAAACAACCACAAAAGTATTTAGTGGCAGCAGTAACTGTTTAAGTTTATCATTTATAGGTGAGGTAGCTAAGTGTTAGGCTGAGATCTGCAGATTGGCTGGGCTTGCTTCCTGGCTGTAGTCTGTTCCACGTGTCTCATTCTAGGTAGGCAATGCCTACCTGGGGCTATTATTCTCATCATAGAGGTTAGAAACTCTCTGAAAGACAAATGGAAACATGCAATGCCTTTTAAAGCCTAGGCTTGCAGCTGGCAGTCTGCCACTTGTGCTTACATTCCATTGGCCAAAGCAATTTATTCACATAGCCATAGGGTTCGCAACTTCAATGGAATGGAGAAGTGTATTTCTCCATGAAAATGGTGGAGGAGGTTAGTGGATATTTGTTGAACAATGATCTAGTCTATTTGTGCATACAAATTTAGAATTGTTATGTTCTTGGGACACCTGGCTGGCTCAGTCGGTTAAATATCAGACTCTTGATTTCGGCCCAGGTCATGATCTTGTGGTTCGTGGGTTCAGCCCCTACGTCAGACTCTGTGCTAACAGTGTGGAGCCTGCTTGGGATTCGCTCATTCTCCTTCTCTCTCTGCCCCTCCCCTGTGCTCACTCTCTCTCTCTCTCTCTTTTTCTGTCTCAAAGTAAATAAATAAACTGAAAAAAAATTTAAAAATTGCTATGTTCTTGTTGGGTTGATTTTTCTATCATTATTAAATGTGTCTTATCGACAGTAATTTTTTTCCCTTAAAATTACTTTGATATTAGTATAGTTTCACAAACTTCTTTTGGTTAATGTTGCTTATATATCATTTTCCATCTTCTGTCATTCTGCAGTCTTTATATTTCAGATATGTCTCTTGTAAGTACCATACAGTTGGATTTTGTTTTTTCATCCAATACGATTATCTTTACCTTTTCACTGGGGTGTTGGGTCAATTTACATTTACTACAATTATTCATATAATGTGGCTTAAATTTACCATCTGACTGTTTTCTAAGTCCCAACTGTTCTGTTCCTTTTTCCTCTCCTCTCCTGCCTTCTTTTGAATTTACTAAGAATTATTATTCTATTTTTCCCTCCATTAACTTGTTTTACTTTTTTTCACTATTTTTTTAATTTAAATTTTTGTTAACATACAGTACAGTATTGATTTCAGAAGTAGAATTCAGTGATTCATCACTTACATACAACACCCAGTGCTCATTACAACAAGTGCCCTTTTTAAAAAAAATTTTTTTTAATGTGTATTTATTTTTGAGAGAGACAGAGTGTGAGCAGGGGAGGGGCAAACAGAGAGGGGGACACAGGATCTGAAGCAGAGTCCAGGCTCTAGGCTGGCAGCACAGAACCCAATGCAGGGCTCGAACCCATGGACTGTGAGATCATAACCCGAGCTAAAGTCAGATGCTCAACCTGCTGAATCACCCAGGTGCCCACAAGTGCCCTTTTTAATACCCATCACCCATCTAGCCCATCTCCCACCCACTGCTCTCCATCAACCCTTAGTTTGTTCTCTATAGTTCAAAGTCTTGGTGGTTTGTTTCCTTCTATTCTCTTTATTTCCCCCCTTCTCATATGTTCATCTGTTTTGTTTCTTAAATTCCACATGAGTGAAATCATATGGTATTAGTCTTCCTCTGATTGACTTATTTCAGTTAGCATAATACATTCTAGCTCTATCCACGCCATTGTAATGGCAAGATTTCATTCTTTTTTGATGGCTTAGTACTATCCCATTGTGTGTGTGTGTGTGTGTGTGTGTGTGTGTGTGTGTGTGTGTGTGTACACCATATCTTCTTTATCCAGTCATCAGATGATGGACATTTGGGCTCTCTCAGTAGTTTGGCTATTGTTAATAATGCTGCTATAAACATTTGGGTGCATATAACCCTTCAAATCTGTGTTTTTGTAACTTTTGGGTAAATACTGACTAGTGCAATTCCTGGATCATCAGGTACTTCTATTTCTAGTTTTTTTGTTTTTTTTTAATGTTTTTATTTTATTTTTGAGAGAGATAGAATACAAATGGGAGAGGGGCAAGGAGACAGGCAGGCACAGAATCTAAAGCAGGCTCCAGGCTCTGAGTTGTCGGCGTAGAGCTTGACGTGGGGCTTGAACTCATGGACTGTGAGATCATGACCTGAGTTGAAGTCAGACATTTAACCAACTGAGCCACCCAGGCGCCCTGTATTTCTAGTTTTTTGAAGAACCTCCATACTCTTCTCCAGAGTGGCTGCTCCAGTTTGCATTCCCACCAACAGTGCAAGAGGGTTCCCCTTTCTTCACCTCCTCCCGACACTGTTGTTTCTTGTGTTGTTAATCTTAGCCATTCTGACAGGTGTGAGGTGGTATCTCATCATGGTTTTGATTTGTATTTCTCTGATGTTGAGTGATACCGAGCATCTTTTCATGTGTCTGTTAGCTATCTGGATGTCTTGTTTGGAAAAGTGTCTATTCATGTCTTCTGCCCATTTCTTCATTGGATTATTTGTTTTATGGGTGTTGAGTTTGATAAGTTCTTTATAGATTTTGGATACTAATCCTTTATCAGATATGTCATTTGCAAATATCTTCTCCTATTCCATAGGCTGCATTTTAGTTTTGTTGATTGTTTCTTTCACTGTGCAGAACCTTTTTATCTTGATGAAGTTCCAATAGTTCCTGTTTGATTTTGTTTCCCTTGTGTTTGGCGACATGCCTAGTAAGAAGTTGCTCCAGCCGAGGTCAAAGAGGTTGCTGCCTATGTCCTCCTCTAGGATTTTGATGGTTTCATGTCTTACATTTAGGTCTTTCATCCATTTTGAATTTATTTTTGTGTATGGTGTAAGAAAGTGGTTCAGTTTCATGCTTCTGTATGTCACTGTCCAGTTTTCCCAGCACCATTTATTGAAGAGACTGTCTTTTTTCCATTGGATAGTCTTTCCTGGCTTGATCAAAGATTATTTGACCATACAGTTGTGGGCCCATTTCTGGGTTTTCTATTCTGTTCCATCGATCTATGTGTCTGTTTTTGTGCCGGTACCATATTGTCTTGGTGACTACAACTTTGTAATATAGCTCTTTGGGTGAAAATATACAACTAAAAATTGTCATAAAGAAATACAGACATGTCCACTACACCAGAGAAGAATGCCAGATCTAGGAACTACTGAGGAATACTCCATTTGAAATGGTGATTAAACAAGGTAATCAAACTCTCTTAGCTTGAGAAGGCTAAAGATAAGAGAACAGTCAGAGGCTCAAAATTAGAGGGATAATGTCCTTGTGAAAAGTGGATGAAGATTGCCTCCAATCTGGAAGTACTCCAATTCCAATCCAACAAGCCCTCTTTTTCTTTCTTAAGCTGATCTGAGCTTCTCCTTGCTCCTAAATAATCCTAATAGGATATAAATCATATTTTTATCAAAATGGAAGTTGAGTATCCTTCTTTCTCATTCTTAAAACTTGCATTTATTACTCATATCTTTTAACATAAACTAATAATTTCATCATACAAAAGAGTATAGTTTGAGGGGCGCCTGGGTGGCTCAGTTGGTTAAGGATCTGACTTTGGCTCAGGTCATAATCTCATGGTTTGTGAGTTCCAGCCGCACATCAGCCTTGCTGCGGTCAGTGTGGGGCCTACTTCGGATCTTCTGTCCCCACTCGCTCTCTGCCCTTCCCCCACCCATGCTCACTCTCTCTCTCTGTCTCAAAAAATAAATATTTTTTAAAAAGTAATAGTTTGAGCAATCATTCTTGTTTTGTTCCTAATTTTAATAAAAATGAATCTGGCAATTCACTGTTATGACATTACATATCAGTTTATACTCCATATTTTTTTCACATTATAGCTATCTGTTTTAGTTTTAAAGAGATACTATCAAAATAGGTATCAAATTTTATAAAGTAGATTTTCAGAATTTATGGAGATTATCATATATATCTTCTTATTGGAACAATTATAAATTTTCCTAATATTAAACGATCATTACATTCATGAGAAAACCCACTCAAGGATACATCTTTTCAAATAACATTAAATTAAATTAACTTGTATTTGGGAAGTGTTCATATGTATTTTATAATTAATAGTGATTGATATTTAGCTTTCAGTATTTAGATTGTGTTATCTTATTGATTATATATTCAAATCTTGTACAATATTGTTGATTGATTCCCCCCATTTCATCTGTCAAAGACTAAAAATAGCTAGATAGATAGCTAGATAGTTAGATATCAGTTTGCCACCATAATTGTGCTCTGGCTATATTTCCTTATATTTCCATGTTTTTGCTTTTTGAAATTTTTTCAAAATGTTTTCAAAATTCATTGTGAAATTGTACTATGTAGCATAAAAGATCCTGATAGCTTTGTCTTTATTGTGGATTATACATATTATAAAATGGAATTCTTTTTTGGCTTAATGTTTCTATTTGAATTCACTTTCTGTGATGTTAGTATTTCCACTTGTTCTTTCTATTTAATTTTTTTTTATTTGGCTATAGTTGACACACAATGTTACATTTGCTTCAGGTGTAGAGCATAATGATTCAACAAGTTTATACATTATGCTATGTTCATTCCAAGTATAGCCATCTGTCCCAATACATAGTTACTGCAATATCATTGACTATATTACTTATGCTGTGCTTTTTATCCCCGTGACTTATGCATTCCATAACTGGAAGCCTGTATCTCCCACTCCCTTTCACCCATTTTTGCCTTTCCCCTCACACCCCTCCCCTCTGGCAACCATCTGTTTGTTCTCTGATTCTGCTTTTTATTTTATTCATTCGTGTTTTTTTTTTTTTAAGATTCCACATATGGTATTTATCTTTCTCAGTCTGACTTATTTCACTTAGCACATAACAGAAAGCTTGCTAGGGCACCCCCCACCCCACCCCATGGAGACCACTCAGGAACCTCTCCGCTGACTGCTTCAGATCCAGCCAGCCTGCCAGGGTGCCCCCTGCATGGAGCACTCTGGGAACCCCAGGTCCATGCTTGCATCAGTTTCAGCCACCCTGCAAGGGCACCCCCTGTGCAGAGTACCCTGGAACACTCCCGCTTGTACCACCCTCAGCTCCAGTCAACCTAGCCAAGGCATCCCCTGTGCTGAACACCTTGGGGCACCCTGGCTTGCACCCAATTCAGCTTCAGCTGTCCCTCAAGGTCACCCTTAGTGTGGAGAGCTTCAAGACAAGCTGGCTTGCAAACAGTTGTTCTTCCTTTTTATATATTTTCACTAATAGTGTCTTTGTCCATCATTTTAGTTTAAACAGTTCTGTATTATATTGTTATATGTACTTTATCTTTAGGCAGCATATCATTAGATTTTGTTTCTTAAATCTGTGCCTTTTTATGAGGATACTTAAAACTTTGTATTAAATATTACTGTGGTTTTTACACTTATGGTCATAAATTATGGCTTACTTTATTTCTAATGTCTTATGAAATAATTTTTGTTGTAAGCTTCCTGTCTCTACTTTAATTTTTGCCATAAAAACAGACATAAGAGCTACCATTTATCAAGCTATTGGCCAGCACTGTTCTTGTATACTTTAAAGCAATCTTATGTATTCATTATAGCAATCTTGTAAGGTAAAAGGTCCCTTTTTATAAATGAAAAAGCTGGGGGTTGCCAAGGCCATGGACTTACCTGAGTTTACTTAGCCAGTGAGTGGTGGAGTCAGGATTGACACCCAGGAATTCTGCACTACAGAGTCCAAATTCATGACCATTCTGTTTCTCTCCTTCCCTCTTCCCCCTCCCTCTCTCCCTCTCTCCCTCTCTCCCCCTCTCCTTCCCTCCCTCCCTCCCTCCCTCCCACTATTATCTGCACTGAATTGAAAAATAAAAACTTTGAATTTCTGATGTATGTATGTATCTATGTATGTATGTGTGTCTTAAGTAAGCTGCATGCCCAGTGTGGGGCTTGAACTCATGACACTGGGATCAAAAGTCAGATACTCTACCAACTCAGGCAGCCAGGAACCCCTTGAGGTTTTTATTTTAAAAGGGTATACTGGGCACATGATGCAGCATTTCTTCCAAGAAACAAACTTTGGGAAAAAAAATAAAAGGGATTATTTGTAGTCTCTTTCTACCCCACTTAGAAGGAATACTCAGAAGTTTCATTATAGAAATAGTAATGTACTTGACTATGGGATACAACAGAGGTGTTATATACTATGGAGTATATTCCATATATATCTTTTCTGAAGGGTTGAGGCAATCTTAGAAATGGATTAAAATGTAGATGGGTGAGTAAAATTTTCACTAACTTGTACTTTCCTTGTGTCTCCATTGGAAAGGTATCTAAATCTTAGTGTTTTTACATGTAGAAGCCTTTAAAAGCAATTGACTTGATTACTCATGGAAGGGCTCTAAACTCCATTATATTTTAAGGATATATATATATATATACACATACATACACACACACACATATATATATAGTTTATTTATAAATAAACAATATATACTCATATATATATATACACACATATGTATACACACATATATGTATATATATGTGAGTATATATATGTGTGTATATATATATATATGTGAAATTTGTTTATTTATTTATTTGTTTATTTATTTTGAGAGAGAGAGAGCACAAGCAGGTAAGGGTCAGAGAGAAGGAGAGACAGAATCCCAAGCAGGCTCTGCACCATCCACACAGAGCCCTATGTGGATCTCAAATTCACAAGCTGTGAGATCACAACCTGAGCTGAGATCAAGAGTGAGTTGCTTAACTGACTGAGCCACCCAGGCGCCCCTTTAAGGCTTCTTATAGAAGAGGGGGTTACTAATTGTTCCTGTTCTATTTTAAATAAATAAACCTAAGCAGTTTCTTTGTATATACTGAGTGGAAAGGCTCCATGGAGGGAGAGACAATAGAAGAGAAAGAGCATGGTTGATTCATGGAGATGTTCAAAGAGAAGGGTCAGGCTAGGATCCATGGCAGAGAGAGGCACTGACCATAGATGAAAGAGGGCCTTCCCCTAAGGCTGAAGGGGAGAAAAGAAGAACTCCATGTGTGGAGATTAGGAAGTTAGAGGTCACCTGTAGCAAGAACAGAACATTTCCTCTGGAAATTATCAGCTGAGAGTTAGGAGTATAGGGTTAAAGGCATACATAGTTTCAGGAGAGTAATGAAACTATTGAACTAGTCACACTGGGAAAGGAAAGTATGTGTGCTTGGGTAGAGAGAGAGAGAGAAAGATGGGGTGTTCTCAGAATCCAGGACGAAACAAGTCCTCAGTAGAGTCTCATACACTAGAGTTCATCAGGTCCCCTGTTCCCCTCTTAGCAAAGCAGTTTGTAACCAGGAGCCTTCTGCACTCCTGTGTCTTCCTGAAGCCACAACAGTGGTAGCTTGTCCGTCTCCTGTCTCTCCTATGAGCAGTGAACAATTCCTGGCTCCCAGCAGTGCCTACTCAACATCCCTCTTCAGGGCCCACCTGGCACAAGATTAACAACAAAGTGTTGAAGAGAAACATATATAAGTCACATGAGCTGGGCATGAGCTCTCCTCAACACCAAGGGAGACCAAAGAAGAGTAAAATAATAGATGGGTACCAGATTCTTTTAGGTGAGACCAAAAGACTCAAAAAAGCATCAACTGGATGTCTGAACACTTTAGCCTTTCCCTAGAAGTGATCTTGAAGTGAGCTGTTTTGAGTTTGAACTTGACTCCAGACCTAGCATTGATCAGGAACTAAGCCTGCTTTGTGATGAATCCATTTGGAACCCTCTGCAGAAGACCCCTACTGCTAAGGTTTCTTTGACATGTTAGAGCCCTACTTTGGAGGCAGTAGACAGCCTGGCTCAAAGTGCAGGGTACATTTTGGACCCAGGACAGGCCTGCTCAATGAGTAGGTTAGTGAATGAGAAATACATCTAGCTAGAAGGATCTGAATGGACACTAGTTCTAAATTTTTATTAGAACTAGAAATTGAACCCAAGATGAGGAAGATTATTCCTCAAGTCACAAAATGAAGTAGTAACTATTCTGCAAGTTTCAGCTCTTTACCTACTTGACTATTTGGAGTTTTCTGTTTCTTCATGTCTGGAAGATAGATAGATAGATGATAGATAGATAGATAGATAGATAGATAGATAGATAGATAGATAGATAAAAGCATTTTTAAGAAGGAGGATGGCTAGAGTCATGAATATGGAAACCAAAGAGGAAGTCTTTCTCCTACTTCTGTTCAAAGATTCCCTAATATGTATCTCAGATAAATGAAGAGCCATAGTGATTATAGAACATGTAGGTGGGGATGGGGGAAGGCCCACACACTGAGTAGCCTCTCAGTACCTGTAGTGCCTCCTGTGGCCCTGAGGAAGCTCCATGGAGCCCAAAAAAGACTCCAGAAAACTTGCACTATAGTCTAGAATCTTAGGAATTTCTAAGTTTCACTGAGGCCGGTATCTGGCTCCAGATGGGATCAAAACATAGGAAAAGTAACTTTTGCAAGAGTATAATGAAGAGCATGGAAGTTTTTTGTTTTGGGGTTTTTTTGGGGGTTCTTTTGGCTGCTATTTTTAGGAAAGAGGATCAGAGAATTCCTCTTTGCATGAATAAATCCTAATCTTTCATGTCTACCGTCACTTTTTAATTCATCGCCACCAGGACTTCTTCAGATGCTTCAGGTAGGGAAAAAGGAGAGGGAAAACTAGAAGGGTCATCTCTCATATGCTAATTCCCCCACCTCTGTAGAGTTCTGCTTTCAGCCATTAATTGCTCATAGTGCTCAATTCGGCTTTTCCTTTAGTTTTCTCTTCTTAGAATTTTCCCTGGCCCAAAAGTCCCCATTTCTGTTCCAAGAAATCATATCCCTGATACCTATATCTCTGTGAGCATTCAGACATTCTGCGTAAGGAGAAGTTCCAGACAGAGCCAGTGGCCCAAAATCCCAGGACCACCCAATTCCTGTCTGGGTTCCCAAGTTCCCCCAGGAGAAAGCATAGTTTCCAAACCAGGAAAGACTTACTCATAAGCAAACTTCTGTAGTGCTGCAAAGTAGGGAAAACATGGTAATGGGACTCAGAGAGCCTTGGGAGTGTGTCCCAATTCTACTACTTTGTAAGGTCTATGACTGAGTATGTCACTTAATCTTTCTGACCCACAGAAATGGGGTCAGTAATACCTATGTTACAAGATTTTATAAGGACTAAATGAGATCAAAAGCATATACAGACCTTGTTATGGTGCCTGGCGTAAATTATGCATTAAATAAATAATATTATCTTATAAGTAAAGTTTAAGTAAGGGAGGTTGGGATGGAGAATGTGTAAAATGAGATTTGGGGTAAGGAGGGAAAAAAGGAAGGGAATTAAGATTTTTCTCCATGGGGTACAATATAAAATACAAGTTGTAAGTTAGTGTATCCCAGCAGGAGAGGGAGAACATCTGGGGAGAACAAAAGATGAAAAAGTCTTAGAAATAGGTTGGGAGGGACTGGGAGCCAGGGTGCATGTATCCCTTTGAATTAGTTTTGTATTTTTGGGCAAACAGCTAGTAGTCCAATTACTGGATCACCTTGTACTTCTATTTTTAACTTTTTGAGAAACCTCCATACCATTTTCCACAGTGGCTGCACCGGTTTGTATTCCCACCAACAGTGCAAGAGTGTTCCCCTTTCTCCACCTCCTTGCCAACACCTCTTGTTTCCTATGTTGTTAATGTTAGCCATTCTGACAGGTGTGAGGTGGTATCTCATTGTGGTTTTGATTTGTATTTCCCTGAGGGGGATCTGTGATGTTACACATCTTTTCATGTGTCTGTTGGCCATCTGTATGTCTTCTTTGGAGAAACATCTATTCATGCCTTCTGCCCAATTTTTAATTTGGGTGTTGAGTTGTATAAGTTCTTTGTAGATTTATCAGATATGTCATTTGCAATTATCCTCTCCCATTCCATAGATTGCCTTTTTATTTTGTTGTTTCCTTTGCTGAGTAGATGCTTTTTATTTTGAAGAAGTCCCAATAGTTTATTTTTGCTTTTTGTTTCCCTCACCTCAGGAGACATATCTAGAAAGAAGTTGCTACAGTCAGTGTTAAAGAGGTTACTGCCTGTGTTCTCCTCTAGCATGTTGATGGTTTCAGGTCTCACTTTTAGGTATTTCATCCATTTTTAATTTATTTTTGTGTGTGGTGTAAGAGAGTGGTCCAGTTTCATTCTTTTGCATGTAGCTGTCCAGTTTTCCCAACACCATTTATTGAAAAGACAGTCTTTTTCCCATTGGATAGTCTTTCCTGCTTTGTCAAAGACCAATTGATCAGATAGTTGTGGGTTCATTTCTGGGTTTTTTATTCTGTTCTATTGGTCTATGTGTCTATTTTTGTGTCAGTACCAAACTATTTTGATCACCACAGCTTTGTAATATAACTTGAAGTCTGGAATTGTGATGCCTTCGGCTTTGCTTTTCTTTTTCAAGGTTGCTTTGGCTATTCGGGGTCTTTTGTGGTTGCACACAAATTTTAGGATTGTTTGTTCTAGCTCTGTGAAAAATGCTGGGGGTGTTTTGATAGGGATTACATTAAATGTGTAAATTGCTTTGTGCAGCGTAGTTATAATGAGCACCAGGTGTTGTATGGAAGTGTTGAATCTCTATATTGTACACCTGAAACTATTATTATGTTGACTAACTGGAATTTAAATAAAAACTTTTAAAAAAAGAAAGTGTGACTTAGGTAGTCTTATAAAGATACATGAAACATAATTCCTCAAGATTTTATCATTGTTTCTCAGTTGCATAGATTTCATTGACTTCTTAAACATTCCATAAATCATATTAAATACAACCACAAAATCCAAAAAATAAAAAATAAAAATAAAGGCTGCTCTATAAGTCTAGGTCTTGAAGTAAATAAAGACTATGTAGTAAAAGAGCCACAGCTAACTTAACAGACATGTAACATGATAAGTGAATTGTTATTGTTGGTAACCACTGAAATTTTGGGTCACTTATTATCACAGCATAATTGACCTAAGCTGACTGATACGTTAAACTTCCCCTTCTGTAGGTCCATTAGCCTCTCTTCATCTCTGAGCTGCCTCCACTCCTCCTTCATCCAGTATAGATCTTACTGTCAACAGTTAATATTTGTGAGGTCATTTCCATTTCTGGGCTTATAAACTATCGCTAAGCCTCTTTTCCTAGTCCAGAAACATCCTAGGTATCCAGTCTTCTGGGGGCCAAAGCAAAGCCTTCACCTGAGTCCACAAATGCCTTAACGCCTCTCATGCACATCTGAATATAGTAGGTAAATTGTCCCTGGGGGCAATAGAGGAAACAGAAAGAGAGAGATTACAGTGGACCAAGAAGTGAATGAGGAAGAGACTACAGTATAGAGTATACTCCTTCCCCCTCAAAAAAAAATGTGGCTATAAAGAGAAGGAAAGACAAGGAAGTGGTTGGGAAATCCAGCAGCCTGGAGTCTGATATGCTTTCTTATATCCTCCAGTTAGTTAGCTTCTCTCTAGTCCCCTGTTACAGAGGAGTAACTTCTAGTTTGTAGAGGTAGACCAAAGTTTTGGTTTCACCTTTTCTTGTGTCTATACTCACCACATGTTTCCTTTTCAAAATAGGTCCTTTCCTGCCACAGTACTGGCCCTAGGAAAACCAGCTCCCTTGGAGGAGGAAGGACTATTGATTCTGCCCACTACACTTTTAAATGGGAAAAACTTGAGCAACAACCAGTGCTGAGGACCAATAGAGAGCCATACAACAAAATTAGAAAAAGGAACATTTTCTCTGTGAAATAGGAGGCAAGAGCCTGAGCTGAAAGCTAGAGAAGCAAGGGTTGAGAAAGGAGTGTCTTCATAGGAGTAATGACCTTTGAAATTGTGTGGACCTGGCTGTGTGCGTGTGTGTGTGCATGTGCATATTCACATTAAAAATTGAAGCACTACCAGAGACAAGACAGAAACTTTACAGAACCTCCTGAACCCCTTCTTCCTAATTAGTAAAGCAATTTGTGGCCAGGAGCTTCCTGCACTTGTATGCCCTCAGCCAGACCTCTTTTGGCAATAGCCATGTCAGTAGCTACTTTGTCCTAGGACCAGTGGCCCCTTTGGTTCGGGTTAATGCTGCCTCTCCCATGGGCAGTGAACAATTCTTGACTCTCTGGAGCCTCTCCTCCGCATTCCTCCCCAGGGCCCACCTGGCATAAGATCCGAGGGATTTAATGAAAGAAGAAATACAAGTCATACTAACTGGCCAGGAGCTCTCTTCAAGGATTAGGGAGTAAAAGGGGGAAAAAAAGAAGAGAAAAATCCAAGTCATAAGAGAGCCACCTCCAGAAAGACCTTCACCAGAACACTTTGGCTCTTAACCACTGCCTGTCTGTATCTGTCTCTACTCATATAATTGGCTGGAAAACAAAGTCTGCTTTTCATGGGACCTGGCTCTCATCTCCAGCTGTTGGAGCCGCGTCTCCTTCCTGCAGCAGTGTCCTGTGGCAAGCAGCCTGGCTAGAAAACCAGAAGACACATCAGACCAAAAGCAGTCCTGCTCAGTATGGTTGGTGAGAGCCTTAGAGGCACATTTATATATGTAACTGGGAAAGATTTGTAGAGACCTCCGACCCAAGCCCCTCTAGTTTACACTGGACTCAGATTAGGGAAGTCACTTTCTCAAAGTCAGACATTGCTACTTCTGGTCAGATAATAGTTGAGCTGGAAGATTAAGTCTTCTGCCATTTGTCCATGTGGGGTCTTCCTATTGTTTCTTTTCTTTTTAAAAAAAATTTTTTTCTTTACCGTTTATTTATTTTTTGAGAGACAGAGCATGAACAAGGGAGGGACAGAGAGAGAGGGCAAGTCACAGAATCCGAAGCAGGCTCCAGGCTCCAAGCTGTCAGCACAGAACCCGATGCAGGGCTTGAACCCATGATCTGTGAGATCAGACCCGAGCTGGAGTCAGACACTTAACCGACTGAGCCACCCGGGGGGCCCCCTTCCTATTGTTTCTTTATGTATCTGGTTCTGGACACACACAAAAAAGTGAGGCTTTTATTTTAAATGGGAATGTGTTATTGGCCACAAAGCCAGATGAAGAGTAGGAAGGAGATTTCCTGGGGCATTGAAAATGAAAAAGACGAAGAACAGAGAGAGATTCGTAGTCCTTTTGGCAATGGAATCCCTAGTTCACTGGGTTTTAGAAAGTTTTTATTAATGAAACCCTTTGCTTCAATGAAATTCTACCACCAAATCAAGTATGACAAATAGATGTAAGAAGAGCTGAGGCAATTGAGATGGATGTGAGGGCCCAAAGACTCCTCTGACTCCTCACTCCCTCACCATTTAGAGTGGTCCCTAAAGCACTACAGCAGAATATATAAGGTTCCATTCAACACACTATGAAAACACAGCCCTGGTAGTGTTCTGGAATCCTAGGTATGAGGGATTTCAAAAGGGCACCAGTCTTATGTACCCACATAGAACCAAACTACTGAGATGCCCAATGGTGTTGGGGAAGAGACCACAAAAGAACATTCTTTTTAGGAGTTCAGCTTCCTTTGCCCTGGGGCTTTTCTCTCACTTCAATCCAATTTTCCCTTTGCCTTTCTCTCTGGAGAAAACAAAGCTAGACTGAGAGTTTCCTGAAAGTCTCCAAGTCATTTCTTTATTAAAAAAAAAAAAAAAAAAAAAGGGAAGTAATCAATGGAAAAAAAATTTTACAACATTAGAGAAACTGTTTACAAGAAAAAAAATGCCCATAAACCTACTGCCCAATAGAGAAGTTATTTCTATTTTCAATATTCTATGTCAATCTTTCTTCATACATACAAAAATTTGATTTTTGCACAGCATATTATGAGCCCTCTGGTTTATAAAAGTATTTGTTTAATTTACCCAATTTTACAGATTAATAAGGTAAGGCTTAAGGAAACTGAGTAACTTTTACCAAATGATACCATTAGAATGTTTGAACTAAGACACAAGGTTACTACTGTACTCTAAGACTAGTTCTCTTTCCACTTCAATAGCAGCTGACACAGAACTGTAGATACCACTGGTTAAGTATCAGAGCCAAGGAATATTAAAATACAATTTAAGTGAACTCCCTACTAGCAAAGTTCCTTGTGATGCCAAAACCACACAAAATTCAGCTTCTAATAATCAATTCAAAACCACAAGTGTGGTGCACTAGCATATCAGATGAGTTGGAACATCTGGTTTAGTCCCAACCTCAACATCACTTTGCTATGAGAACTTAGGCAATGCATTATCCTCATTTGTTTTTTTTTTTATTTTTTTAATGTTTATTTATTATTGAGAGACAGAGAGAGACAGAGCATGAGCATGGTAGGGGCAGAGAGGAGGAGACACAGAATCCGAAGCAGGCTCCAGGCTCCAAGCTGTCAGCAGGGAGCCCAACACGGGTCTGGAACTCATAAACCACGAGATCATGGCCTGAGCCGAAGTCAGATGCCCAACCCACTGAGCCACCCAGGCGCCCCTATCCTTATTTGTAAAATGAAGGGTTTAAAGTCCACTATGACACCATCCTTAGTTACTGTGAGTCTATGACCTTACTATTCTGAGAAGGAATCACTTGTGCATGGGCTTCCTAGCCCTTAACCATAAAAGGTTTTCTAGGCTTAGCCACTGGGGCTCTTTTCCCTTCTTTTGATTCCAGGATGTACCTGACTTGCATGTGCATGGTATTTTTATTTAAAAAAAAGTCATGTAGGGTGAAGGTATAGAGATCATGACAAGATAGTGCTAGTAGTTAGAAAAGAAGGACAAGTGAAGAGATTGTATCTGAGAAGACACTTCCTTATCCTGAGTTTCCTGTTTTGGTCTATAGGTAAGGAGATATATTGTCTGCGAGTAGAAAACTCCTGTTCGCTGAGAAAGACTCAGATCAATGTCTTATCAAGTGGAAAAATCATTCATTCCTTTTGAGGGACAGAATCTCTAAGCAACCATGAAAAATGTCAGTATGATTACTGAGTTTGTCCTCCTGGGATTATCCAGTGACCCCCAGATCCAGACCATGCTCTTTGTGCTGTTCCTGGGGATTTACCTCCTGACCCTGGTGGGGAATCTGGTGATGATCCTGGTGATCAGGGTTGATCCCCGCCTCCACACACCCATGTACTTCTTCCTTGGACACTTATCCTTCCTGGATCTCAGTTTCTCCTCAGTCACTGTGCCCAAGATGCTACAGAACTTCTTATCTCAGAATAAAAGCATCTCAATGTGGGGATGCATCACTCAGAGCTTCTTTTTCACTCTCTCTGGGGGAACAGAAGCTTGTCTGCTCTCTGCCATGGCCTATGACCGCTATGCTGCTATCTGCCACCCTCTGGTCTACACCATGGTCATAAACAGACCTCTCTGTATTGTGATTGTGAGCATAGCATGGACAGTGGGATTTCTGATTTCCTTGCTGAATAGTCTCTTCATCCACAAGTTGTATTTCTGTAGGTCCAACATCATCCTCCACTTCAGCTGTGAGCTACCTCCTCTCTTTCCTCTGTCCTGTACCGATCCCATTGTCAATGAGATTCTTCTTGCGGTGTCCTGTGCATTTCTAGGGCTGCTGACTCTTCCCCTGATCCTCTTCTCTTACTCCAGAATCATTTCTGCCATTCTGAACATCCGCTCCTCTGAGGGCCAAGCCAAAGCCTTCTCCACCTGCTCCTCCCACCTCACTGTGGTGCTCTTGTTCTATGGGACAGCTCTATTCAGGTACATCAGCCCTGCCTCAGGCTCGGTGTTGGAGCGTGTGGTCTCCATTCAGTACAGTGTGATCACATCCTTGCTGAACCCCCTCATCTACAGCCTCAAGAACCAGGAGGTGAAGGCTGCTCTGCAGAGGATGCTGAAGCAACAAAAGTGTGCCTCATGGTACAATAAAAGCTGCGTGATTCTGCTCAGGAAATAGAAAAAAATTATCTCTAAAGAAGAAAGATTTTTATGGGCATAGAGCACTTGGGGAGATTTCATTTCAATTAAGTTCAAGTATTTGGGGGTGCCAAGGCGGCTCGGTTGGTTGAGGGTATGACTCTTGATTTCAGCTCAGGTCGTGATCTCATGGTTCATGAGATGGAGCCCCACATCAGGCTCCATACTGACAACGCAAAGCCTGCTTGGGAGTCTCTCTGCCCGTCCCCCATTTGCACTCCCTCTCAAAATAAATAAATAAAAACTTAAAAAAAAATAAGAAAATGATAAATGTGAGCTCACCCTATGTCCTTAAAAAAATTCAAGTATTTGTCTGGACTTCAAAGCAAATAAACTATCACAAAAATGGAGGGTGGGGAAAGAGTTTGATATATAGGCTCCTATCTAGCAGCCCTTTGCAAAATAATCTGAGAGGGATCTTGGCTCCACTGAGAAGATAGCAGGGCTGACACAGATAAAGCGTATTTGGAGCAGAGCAGGGTGTCTGGCCAAATTGATTATTTCTGGATGTGTCTTTCAGGATGTTTCCAGATGAATTTGAATCAATGAACTGAGTAAAGATGACCCTCACCAATGTGGGGCATTGTGGAAGGCCCAACCTTCAACAATCGGTTGAGGGCCCAAATAGAACAAAACTGCAGTGGTAGGGAAAATTTACATTCTCTGAGCTGGAACATCCATCTCCTGACCTCAGACACTAGGGCTCCTTGTTCTTGGGCCTTCAGACTCAGATGGGAATTTACACTACTGACTCCCCTGGTTCTTAGGCTTTTGAGTTTGGATGGAATTACACCACTGGCTTTTCTGGGACTCCAGCTTGCAGACAGCAATCATGGGATTTCTCAGCCTCCATAATCATGCCAGTCAATCCCTCATAACAAATCTCTTTTCCTACACTTGTCTTAGCCAAAAGGCCAAGAAGCAATGTATATCTCTTTTTCTATTCCATTCTATTCTGTTCATTCTATTTTTCTGGAAAAGCGTGACCAATAGAGCAGGGAAAAATAAAAATAATAATCAATTGTCAGATTGAAAATCAGTATATTGTGCCTATTTTATTTTTCTTAAACTCTCTCACCTTGAGGTCTCACATTTAAAAATACAGAATGTGCATTTGATCTAAATATATATTGTATACCAGTATATGGAGTGGAGAATAGACATGATCATTATAGAAACAAAATTAAAAGATTAACAAAGTACCCTTTGGATATACTTAATTAATAAACATAAATATATAACAGCAGCCTACTGAGAAGAATTAAAGAAGACCTAAATAAATGGAGAGTAATATACCATGCTTATGAATTGGTAGCCTGGTTATTGTAAAGATGCCAGTTGTTCCCAAATTGATTTATATATTCAGAGTAATGTCAGTCAAAAATCCAGAATACTTTTTTTTTTTAATTTAAAAAGTTGATTCTAAAATTCATATTGGGATGAGCACTGGGTGTTGTATGGAAACCAATTTGACAATAAATTTTATATTAAAAAATAGATGCTGGTTCAACATTCACAAATCAATCAATGTGATACATCACATTAATAAAAGAAGAGATAAGAACCGTATGATCCTGTCAATCGATGCAGAAAAGGCCTTTGACAAAATTCAGCACCCTTTCTTAATAAAAACCCTCGAGAAATTCGGGATAGAAGGAACATACTTAAACATCATAAAAGCCATTTATGAAAAGCCCACAGCTAACATCATCCTCAACGGGGAAAAACTGAGAGCTTTTTCCCTGAGATCAGGAAGACGACAGGGATGTCCACTCTCACCGCTGTTGTTTAACATAGTGCTGGAAGTTCTAGCATCAGCAATCAGACAACAAAAGGAAATCAAAGGCATCAAAATTGGCAAAGATGAAGTTAAGCTTTCACTTTTTGCAGATGACATGATATTATACATGGAAAATCCGATAGACTCTACCAGAAGTCTGCTAGAACTGGTACATGAATTTAGCAAAGTTGCAGGATACAAAATCAATGTACAGAAATCAGTTGCATTCTTATACACTAATAATGAAGCAACAGAAAGACAAATAAAGAAACTGATCCCATTCACAATTGCACCAAGAAGCATAAGATACCTAGGAATAAATCTAACCAAAGATGTATAAGATCTGTATGCTAGATGAAATCTATAGAAAGCTTATGAAGCAAATTGAAGAAGATATAAAGAAATGGAAAAACATTCCGTGCTCATGGGTTGGAAGAATAAATATTGTCAAAATGTCAATACTACCCAAAGCTATCTACACATTCAATGCAATCCCAATCAAAATTGCACCAGCATTCTTCTCGAAACTAGAACAAGCAATCCTAAAATTCATATGGAACCACAAAAGGCCCTGAATAGCCAAAGTAATTTTGAAGAAGACCAAAGAAGGAGGCCTCACAATCCCAGACTTTAGCCTCTACTACAAATCTGTCATCATCAAGACAGCATGGTATTGGCACAAAAACAGACACATAGACCAATGGAATAGAATAGAAACTCCAGAACTAGACCCACAAACGTATGGCCAACTCATCTTTGACAAAGCAGGAAAGAATATCCAATGGAAAAAAGACAGTCTCTTTAACAAATGGTGCTGGGAGAACTGGACAGCAACATGCAGAAGATTGAAACTAGACCACTTTCTCACACCATTCACAAAAATAAACTCAAAATGGATGAAGGACCTGAATTGAATGTGAGACAGGAAACCATCAAAACCCTAGAGGAGAAAACAGGAAAATACCTCTGACCTCAGCCGTAGCAATTTCTTACTTGGCACATCCCCAAAGGCAAGGGAATTAAAAGCAAAAATGAACTACTGGGACCTTATGAAGATAAAAAGCTTCTGCACGGCAAAGGAAACAACCAACAAAACTAAAAGGCAACCAACGGAATGGGAAAAGATATTTGCAAATGACATATCGGACAAAGGGCTAGTATCCAAAATCTATAAAGAGCTCACCAAACTCCACACCCGAAAAACAAATAACCCAGTGAAGAAATGGGAAGAAAACATGAATAGACACTTCTCTAAAGAAGATATCCGGATGGCCAACAGGCACATGAAAAGATGCTTAACGTCGCTCCTCATCAGGGAAATACAAATCAAAACCACACTCAGATATCACCTCACGCCAGTCAGAGTGGCCAAAATGAACAAATCAGGAGACTATAGATGTTGGAGAGGATGTGGAGAAACGGGAACCCTCTTGCACTGTTGGTGGGAATGCAAATTGGTGCAGCCTCTCTGGAAAGCAGTGTGGAGGGTCCTCAGAAAATTAAAAATAGACCTACCCTATGACCCAGCAATAGCACTGCTAGGAATTTACCCAAGGGACACAGGAGTACTGATGCATAGGGGCACTTGTACCCCAATGTTTATAGCAGCACTCTCAACAATAACCAAATTATGGAAAGAGCCTAAATGTCCATCAACTGGTGAATGGATAAAGAAATTGTGGTTTATATACACAATGGAATACTATGTGGCAATGAGAAAGAATGAAATATGGCCCTTTGTAGCAACATGGATGGAACTGGAGAGTGTTATGCTAAGTGAAATAAGCCATACAGAGAAAGACAGATACCATATGTTTTCACTCTTATGTGGATCCTGAGAAACTTAACAGAAACCCATGGGGGAGGGGAAGGAAAAAAAAAAAAAAAGAGGTTAGAGTGGGAGAGAGCCAAAGCATAAGAGACTGTTAAAAACTGAGAACCAACTGAGGGTTGATGGGGGGTGGGAGGGAGGGGAGGGTGGGTGATGGGTATTGAGGAGGGCACCTTTTGGGATGAGCACTGGGTGTTGTATGGAAACCAATTTGACAATAAACTTCATATATTGAAAATAAAGTAAAATAAAATAAAATAAAATAAAATAAAATAAAATAAAATAAAATAAAATAAATAAAATAAAATGTATGAGAAAAAAATAAAAAAGAAAAAAAAGAAAAAATAGATAAATAAATAAATAAAAACTAAAAAAAGATAAAAAATAAAATAAAACTTATGTGGAAGCAAAATGGTCCAAAAAATGCCAAGCTACCCTTGAAGCTAAAAATAACAAGGTAGGGGCACTTGTGTGGTTGAGTCGGTTAAGCGTCTGACTTTGGCTCAGGTCATGATCTCGCGGTTTGTGGGTTGGAGCCCCACGTCTGGCCTTGTGCTGACAGCTGGACCCTGGAACCTGCTAAGGATTCTGTGTCTCCCTCTCTCTCTGCCCCTTCCCCTGCTCACTCTCTCTCTCTCTCTCTCAAAATAAATAAACATTAAAAAAAGAGCAAGGTAAATGATCTTGTTTCACCAGACATCAAGATTTATTATAAAACTGTAACTAAGATTTTCTATTACTAACACAGAGACAAACAAATACACCAATGGACAAGGAAAGAGAACTCAGAAATGGGCCTGAAATACAGAAATGGATACTGAGATCATAAGACATATCAATTCATTCAGGATAGACTTTTCAGTCAGTAGGGCTGGGATGATTAGTTATCCATGAAGAAAATTAATGAAATCTTATCCTCACCCACCATATGCAAAAACCAATTCCCATTAGACTGAACTACTAAATGTGAAAGGCAAAACTATAAATCTTTTATAAAATAGTACAGGACAATGTATTGATGATAGAGAAGGATTTTTAAAAACAAGATATGAAAAGCACTAAGTATAAAAAGTTGATAAATACAATTATATTAAAATTATGAACTTTATCAAAACTCTCTTAGGAATGAAAAGACAAGCCACAAAGTGGGAAAAATATTTGCCACACATATGAATACCAAAAATCCTAATATCCTACATTATAAAAAGAAAAAAAATCATTCTGATAGAAAAATGAGCAAAAAGAACAGGAACTTGATAGAAGAGGAAGTCTAAATCTTTAAGTTTCTCAGCCTTAATAGTAGTCATGCAAATTAAAGCCACAATGAAAAGGACCATTAAACAGGTATCAGAATGGGAAAAATTAAGGAGTCCAATAAAATGAAGTATTGGCAATAATGTGGAACAATGAGGACTCTCATTTTAGGAAAAGTTTCAGTGACCCATTATATGGTAAAGTTAATTCAGCCCAGAATTCCACTAGGCATTTATCCTAGAGAAACTCATACTCATTGCACCAAAATAAATGTACAAGAATGTTCATAGTAGCACTGTTTGTAATAACCAAAATCAGAAAATAACTCAAATGGCCATGTATAATAGAAATAGATAAATTTTGATATATCCATACTGTGAAGTGAATATAATCAATGAAAATTAACAAACTATAGTCACATGGAATAGCACGAATGAATCTTGAATATAATATTGAACGAAATTATATGTAATACATTTTTCTATTCATATAAAATTCAAGTAAAGGCAAACAGGACTATTTTATTTAGAGATGCATTATAAATGGTAATACCATAAAGTAAGCAAGGAAATCAGTAAGAATGTTAGGGCAGCTTGGGTTATCATAAGAGGGGAAGGAACAAGGTTCTTATAATGGAGTGGTATACATTCCCAGTGCTGATAATCTTTTAAAAAATGTTAATTTTGTTCTTATAATGTTCACATAGATCTTTGCTTTATAATTATTTGTTAAACTATACATATATGTTACATGTACTTAAATCTTAAAAAATCTTATATAGTGTTTACATAGATCTTCACTTTGTAATTATTTGCTAAACTATATATATATGTTACATGTACTATTCAGGATGTATGGCATATTTAAAAATTCCTTAAAAACTGTAAACACCAAAATAAATGGTGAAATACTGAAGTAATTACTATTAAAATCAGAAATTGGGCAGAGATGCCTGTTTTCTCCACTGTTTCCTAATATTGTTTTGAAGATTATAACTAAGGTAATAAGACATGATGATGAAATACTTAGAATGATCGTAGAAAACCAGTTACTTATTCTTATATGCAGATAATGTGATTATATTCATAGATAATTCAATAGGGTGGGGTGAAAAGTATGAGAAGTAATAAGAGAAACTAAGTTGGCAACACACAAAATAAATACAACAAAAAATAGCCTTTTACTATCCTGTCAGTAACCAATTTAAACTGGAAATGGAAAAAAAATCATTCATTCACATTAGCAACAAAATCACAAAATAACTTATAATAAACTTAACCAAAAAAAAAGTACAAGGGCACCTGAGTGGCTCAGTCAGTTAAGTGGCCAACTTTGGCTCAGGTCATTATCTCGCAGTTCATGAGTTCAAGCCCTGCATCGGGCTCTGTCTGACAGCTCAGAGCCTGGAGCCCACTTCTGATTTCTGTGTCCTCCTCTCTCTGCCCCTCCCCTACTTGTGCTCTGTCTCTCTCACTCTCTAAAATAAATAATAAAATGTTAAAAAAAAAAAAAGGTACAGAACTTGTATGAATAAAACTATACTGAGTGACATAAAACAAGCTCTGAATAAATGGAAAGACATACCACATGGCTGTCCTCAGCAAAATATTAATAATTAATAATAATAATAATAATAATAATAGAATAAATTTGAAGGAAATTGAGCATCTCAAGAAATCAAAGAGAAAGCTGAAGATCCAAACTTCGGGCAGGTCAGGAGTTAGAGTACCTGTGGAGATCTAAGTCATGGAAATTAATGAATAATCTCTTCAGATTATCCCCCTATTGGACAACCATAACCTTTGATAATGAAAATGCCTGAGTGAAAGGGTCCAACTGGCCTAGATTAAGTCACCTTGTGCTTGAGAAAGGACATATAATGCCATTTTCCTATCTAACCCAACTTTTTAACCTGCCCTTTAAAAGGATCTACAACTCAGCAGTCACAAAAAAGACAACAGCACTCCTGTTTTAGTGAGCATGTGGTTGGCTCAATATATAAACTTGGTTTGGCACCTGAGTCATAAGGTCAGACAGATAATGTCCATAAATTATTAAAGCACAGTCCTATGGTGTATAAGTACTTTTCCTTAGCTTTAAGGCTTAGGCTTATTTCTACATCATTGCTTTGATTCTTACTGGCAATATATATTGACCTATTTTTCTCAGCCTGCCTGGGTAGTCAGTTTTCTTGAAGTGATCCTGATGGAAGCCTCCTTGAGTGGCCAGGACAGGCCACCTTCACCTTTCACTGTATCCTGACTTTGAGCTCTGAACCATTCTGAAGGTTCTCTTGGCCTTTCCCCTACTCTCCAGGATTAGGCTTCCTTAGCAGGCCACCCTCCTCACTTCCTACTGGTGCATTTGTTGTGTTAGTGAAGGTCCTACTACTTGCATGGGCTCAGCAATCTTTGAACTCTCGTTGGCACAAAGGCAGTCAATGAGCCAAACTCTGCAGCCTTCTTCTTGCCCAAATTCAAGATCCCTTCTCTGTCTTGAGACTCATGTGCCTCTAAATGGTATGGTCTGATGACAGAGTTAGCCTTCCCAGCCCAGGTATGACCAAATGTGATGCACCCTATTGCAGCCCAAACTGTGATTTTTTTGCTTCACCTCTGATCTTTTTCTTTTCTCTAATACCCTGCATCCCTAAGCCATGTGTTCAAATTTGGATTCTTATATCTCCTTTTACCTGATAACAGGCTTAAAAGTTCTTTTGTATTTTTCTAGAAATGAAAATACCATTTTCTGGTGAAGCAAACATGAAAAATCAAGCTTGGGTGATTGATTGTGATTGTGATCTACTCTTCCACAAACTATTGCCTTGTATCCAAAGTTTTTGCTAAACAGAGATGAGGTCTGGAAAATTAAGACCTTAACCCATGGACCTTTGGAGCCCTATGAGGGTTAGAAGGCATTAATAGATGAAGAACTTGAACTGAACTGGGCAGCTAGACAGGCTATGCAGGTTGAGTCAGCCCTGGCTACCAATTTTGCTACATAATCACCATATACCATTGAAAAGTGAAGTTAAAAGGTTTCATATAGTATGGGTCAGTTCTAATAGAATTTGGGCCTTGGAATTGGTGAGTTAACTAGATGGTGACTTTGTGAAAGTTATTGAACCCATGTGATCCTATATTCTTATATGTAAAATTAACTTAATAAAGGATAATTTTATTTTTGCTTTCATTCTCTCAACAGTTTTATGTTAAACATCTGCCATTTACAGATGGGAAAACTGAGGCTCAGAGGGGTTATTTAATAGCTTATTCCTACAGAGCAGAACTAGGACTAGGTATTTTGATCTCAATACCTGTGTTTATCCTGACTTCACCACACTTTCATTTCCAAGGCCCTGATCATCCCAAAGCACCTACTGCTTAGATAGAATTCTGGATAATCTTTTTATTTAAAAAATACATCTTCCTATTGTTATTTTGGTGATATTGTAATAAATAAAATTTGGGGGTAGTTGAAAACAAGAAAGAGAAGGAAGGAAGGAAGGAAGGAAGGAAGGAAGGAAGGAAGGAAGGAAGGAAGAAAAAGGAAAAACGGAAGGGAGGAAGGAAGGAAGAAGGTGTGGGTGTGGGGAAGGAGGGAGGAAAGGAGGAAGGAAGGAAAGAACTGCCCCTAGAAGAGTAGGTATTATATTTCCCATATTTAAAGAAAATAAATGTTATAAAATAGTATTAATTAACAATATAAAATATATTTGAAATTCATATTTTATATTTGTTTTTCATCCCAATTATCAGTACTTATTTTATTAAAAAAACATTTAATGTCTAATGTTTTGGACCAAGAACAGGGAATAAGGAGCAAGATGATCGACATATACCTCAGGGAGATTTCCACTTTCAAGGATCTTCATTCAACATTCAGTGGGCCTGATGTATTAAGTATTCAATACTCAGTGCTTGGTTTCTGGGATAAAGGTTGGGTTGGTTAATATAGTTACTCCCATAAATATTTTACCATCTGCCTTAGTTTTCTAGGGCTACCATTAATAAAGTACCACAAGTTGTGTGGCTTAAAACAACAAAAAGCTATTGTCTCACGATTCTGGAAGTTGTTAATTTTGTGTCTCCAAAGTTGGTTCCTTCTGAGTGCTGTAAGAGAGAATTGTTCTAGGCCTCCTCCCATCTTCAGTAGCCTTGGACATTCCTTAGACACTGTCTTCCCATTGCCATCACTCTAATTCTCTGTCCTCACATGGCATTCTCCCTGTGTCTTCATATTATAATCTTCCTTCTATCCATGTCTGGCTCTGTGTCCAAATTGCCCCTTTTCCTAAGGCTACCAGTCATATTAGGTTAGGGACCACCCTAATTATTAACTTGATTGCCTCTGTAAAGACCTTATTTCCAAATAAGATTGTATTCTGAAGTGCAGGATATTAAGACTTCAACATATCTTTTTTTGAGAGACACAATTGCAATTCCACCCATAACACCTTCTATCTTTCCTTTTTTTCCTGTAAAGTTTGACAAATTAGTTGCAAACCAAGTGACTGCTCCAGTTTATTCTGATCAATATGATTTTTCATATTGCCACTATGCTATAATGAAAACTCATTTTTTTCTTTTATTATACATTTAAGAAATGCCTAGAAAAGTAAATTCAAGTAGAGGTTATACAAAGATGAAGAAAAATAGAGTATTCCTAGAAATAAAAGTATCAGCTTTGTAAAATATGAAAAAATGAAGACAAGATATTACAAAGAGTTAAGTTGTATCTGCTCTAAGGAAAGTCCTCCAGATGGTGAGATTCCAAAACCATCATCCATGGGCTGCTGGATTGCCATATTGACTGTCATCATATTCTACTCAGTTTTGCTTCTTTTTTGGGGGGTGGGAGGGGGCAGAGCGCAAGCAAGGGAAAGGCAGAGAGAGAGAAAGGGACAGAGGATCCAAAGCAAGCTCTGTACTGACAGCATAGAGCCCGATGTGGGTCTCAAACTCATGAACCATGAGATCACAGCCTGAGCCAAAGTTGGACACTCAACTGACTGAGCCACTCAGGTGTCCCTACATAGTCTTGCTTCTAATCAGAGAGTTCATTTTCCAGAAAAAAATTATGAGCAGTGTGCTCATGCCAATGGAATTTATTGGTTTTACCATATTCTCCATCACCCTGACGCTGCCATTATAAAATGGAAGAATGGCCTTTTGAAATCTCATTTATCATGGCAGCTGAGTGACAACACTTTGTGGGATTGAAGCAGTGTCCTACTGTAGCAGTTCTCAAATTATTTGGTATCAGAATCCCTATTACACCATACACAAAAATAAACTCAAAATGGATGAAAGACCTAAATGTGAGACAGGAAAACATCAAAACTCTACAGGAGAAAGCAGGCAACAGCCTCTTTGACCTCAGCTGCAGCAATTTCTTGCTGACACATCCCCAAATGCAAGGGAATTGAAAGCAAAATGAGCTATTGGGACCTCATCAAGATAAAAAGCTTCTGCACTGCAAAGGAAACAATCAACAAAACTTAAAGGCAACTGATGGAATGAGAAAAGATAGTTGCAAATGACATATCAGATAAAGGGTTAATATCCAAAATCTATAAAGAACTTCCCAAACTCAACCCCCAAAGAACAAATAGTCCAGTGAAGAAATGGGCAGAAGACATGAATACACACTTTTCCAATGAAGACATCCAGATGGCCAACAGACACATGAAAAGATGCTCAACGTCACTCATCATCAGGGAAATATAAATCAAAGCCACACTGAGATACCACCTCACACTGGTCTGAGTGGCTAAAATGAACAACTCAAGCAACAACAGATGCTGGTGAGGATGTGGAGAAATGGGAACCCTCTTGCCCTGTTGGTGGGAATGCAAACTGGTGCAGCCGCTCTGGAAAACAGAGTGGAGATTCCTCAAAAATAGAACTACCCTATTACCCAGCAATAGCATTACTAGGAATTTATCCAAAGGATACAGGAGTACTGATTCATAGGGGCATATTTACCCCAATGTTTTTAGCAGTGCTTTCAACATAGCCGAATTATGGAAAGAGTCTAAATGTCCACCAACTGATGAATGGATAAAGAAGATGTGGTTTGAATATACAATGGAATACTACTTGGCAATCAGAAAGAATGAAATCATGCCATTTGCAGCAATGTGAATGGAACTGGAAGGAATTATGCTGAGTGAAATAAATCAGAGAAAGATACCATATGTTTTCACTCATATGTGGATCTTGAGAAATTGAACAGAAGACCATGGAGGAAGGGAAGGGGAAAAAAAAATAGTTACAGAGAGGGAGGGAGGCAAACCATAAGATTCTTAAATACAGAGAACAAACTGAGGGCTAATGGGGGGAGGGGGAGAGAGGAAAATGGGTGATGGGCATTGAGGAGGGCACTTGTTGGGATGAGTACTAGGTGTTGTATGTAAGCGATGAACCACGGGGATCTACCCCAAAAACCAAGAGCACACTTTACACACTGTATGTTAGCCAATTTGACAATAAATTATATTTTTTAAAAAAGAATCCCTGTTATATTCTTAAAACTTATTGAAGACTCCAAAGGTATCTTTTTAATGTGGGTTATACCTATTGATATTTACTGTTTTATAAATTAAAACTGAGAGGGGCACCTGGATGGCTCAGTCAGTTCAGGGTCCAACTCTTGATTTTGGTTCAGGTCATGATCTCACCATAATGAGATGGAGCCCTGAGTTGGGCTCCATGTTGGACATAGAGCCTGCTTAAGACTCTCTCTCTCCCTCTTCCTCTGCCCCTCCCCCACTCACACTCTCAAAAAATTTTAATTAAAACTGAGAATTTAAAAAATGTTTTTCAATTCATCTAAAAATAACAATAATAAATCCATTATGTGTTAACATAAGTAGCATTTGTTAATGTTTTATTTTTATTTATTTTGAGAGAGAGAGAGAGAGCGAGCACAAGCAGAGGAGGGGCAGAGAGAGAGAAGGAGAGAGAATCCCAAGCAGGCTCCATGCTGTCAGTGCAGAGCCCGACTCGGAGCCTGATCTCATCAACCATGAGATCATGACCTGAACCAAAATCGAGAGTCAGAGGCTTAACCAACTGAGCCACCGAGGTGCCCCAACATAAGTATCATTGTCACTAAAATAATTATATTTTCTGAAACAAAAAAAATGAGAAGAGTAGCATTGTTATACATTTTTGCAAATCTTTTTAATGTCTGACTTAATGAAGATAGCTGAACCTGTTTTTTCTGAAGTATATGAAGAATATCCTGCCTCAGACAGATAGATACATTATTGAAAAGGGAGGAGCATTTTCAGATCTGAAACTATATCAATGATTGTTTCATACTCTGTTAAAATACATTGGTCTATATTGCATTTTGAGTAGAACTTTCATCCAGGCATGATTTTTAAAATACCATGCATTGGTCATATGAGAAATACTGGTTCCCTGATGTTCCAAATATGTATTATACAGATGTTCCAAATATTAACTTAGTTACTTAGATAATATAAAAAATCACATCCAAAAATATCATCACCAATCTCAGAATGTTACCACTAGCAACAAATAATGTCAGTTTTATTTTTCTCTGTCATGCTTATTTATGTTGATTTTAAGAAAAAGTCTGGCAAATATTTTTTTTAATTTAAATTTTAGTTAACATACAGTGCAATATTGGTTTCAGGAGTAGAATTCAGTGATTCATCACTTACATACAACATCCAGTGCTCATCACAACAAGTGCGCCCTTCTTAATAACCATCACCCATCTAGCCAATCCCCCATCCACTTTCCTCCATCAACCTTCAGTTTACTCTTGTGGTTTGTTTCCCTCTCTCATTTTCCCCCCAATTCCCATATGTTCATCTGTTTTGTTTCTTAGAGTCTACATATGAGTTGAATCATATGGTATTTGTCTTTCTCTGATTGACTTATTTCACTAGCATAATACATTCTAGCTCCATCCATGTTACTGCAAATGGTAAGATTGCATTCTTTTTGATGGCTGAGTAACATTTCATTGTATATATGTGCCACATCTTCTTTATCCATTCATCAGTCAATGGACTTTTGGGCTCTCTCCATAGTTTGACTATTGTTTATAATGCTACCATAAACGTCAGGGTGCACGTACCCCTTTGAATCTGTATTTTTGTATCTTTGGGGTAAATACCAAGTAGTGCAATTGCTAGATCATAGGGTAGTTCTATTTTTACCTTTCTGAGGAACCTCCATGATGCTCTCCAGAGTGGGTGCACCAGTTTGCATTACCACCAACAGTGCAGAAGGGTTCCCCTTTCTCCTCATCCTTGCCAACACCTGTTGTTTCTTGTGTTGTTAATTTTAGCCATTTCTGACAGGTGTGAGGTAGTATCTCATTGTGGTTTTGATTTGTATTTCCTGATGATGAATGATGTTGAGCATTTTTTCATATGTCTGTTAGCCATCTGGATGTCTTCTTTGTAACAGTGTCTGTTCATCTCTTCTGACCATTTTTTAACTGGTTTATTTGTTTTTTGGGTGTGGAGCTTGATAATTTCTTTATAGATTTTGAATACTAACCCTTTATCAGATATGCAAATATCTTCTCCCATTCCGTACATTGCCTTTTAGTTTTGTTGATTGTTTCCTTTGCTGTGCAGAAGCTTTCTATCTTGATGAAGTCCCAATAGTTCATTTTTGCTTTTGTTTCTCTTGCCTTCTGCAATGTGTTTAGTAGGAAGTTGCTGCAGCTGAGGTCCAAGAGGTTGCTGCCTGTGTTCTCCTCTAGGATTTTAATACTTTCCTATCTCAATTTAGGTCTTTCATCCATTTTGAATACATTCTCTCAAGTAAAAGTGCTATTCTATTTTTTTCAAAAAGTAATTACTTCAGTTCACAACTGAAATTACAGATGCTTTATCTTAAGACAACCATCCTGCTTTGTTTTTCAGCACAAGAGATTTATGCATACTTCCCATTTTATTACACAGAAAAGTAAAAAGATGTATACTCAAGTGTCAAGATTTAATAAAATTAACATTTTTTGTTGTTTCACCAAAATGTTCTCAGTGTTGCAAAGCTATTCTCCTATGTTTTCTTCTAAAGACACTAAGGAACAATTTGGAGGTAACATATCTTAATAATAGTGAATCTTTCAATCCATGAACATGGTGTATCTCTCCATGTATTTAAACTTCTTCAATTTCTGTCTGCAGTGTTTTCTGGTTTTCAGTGTACAAATCTTACACATCTTTTGTTAAACTTATCTCTGAGTATATCATATTTTAAATATCATAAATTGAATTGCTTTACTTTTATTTTCCCACTGTTTGTTGCTTATTTATAAAAATATAATTGATTTCTGTATTTACCTTGTATCATGTGACCTTCCTGAATTCACTTATAGTCTAGTAACTTCTTTGTAGATTCCTCTAAATTTTCTATGTACATGACAAGGTTACTTTTCTTTTCTAAACTATGTGGATTTTATTTTTTATTTTTGCCCTTTTTTGCACTTATTAGGGCCTCCAGTACAATGTTGAAAAGAAACAGTGAGAGCAGACACCCTTGTCTTGTTTCCAATATTAAAAAAATTTTTTTAGTATTAGGATAATTATAGCCTCCTTAAATGAGTGAGGAATTGTCCCCTTCTCTCTTTTCTTTGTAGGTATTTTTCTTTGTAGGATTAGTATACTTTTGTTTAAGTTTGATCAGATTCACCAGTAAAACTATGTGGACCTTGAAATTCCTTCTGATTTATGATTACAAATCTAATTTCTTTAGTTGATATATTTAGATTTTTATATTTTCTTATAATTTGATAATTCTTTCAAAGAACTTGTCCAGTTCATCTAATTGTCCAAGTCATTGGCATAAAATTGTTCATAACAGTCTTTTATTAGCTTTTATTAACTTTTGAGTCTATGAAGAATCTGTAGTGATGCACTTTTTTTATTCCTGATATTGGTAACTCATTTTTTCTTTTTGTCTAGTGGAGGTTTATTAACTTTATTTATTTTTTTAAAAAGCTTTGCGACAACTTTTGCAATTTGGCATTATCTAATAAAGATGAATATTCACATGTTCAGCAATTCTAATCCTAGGGAAACTGTTGAACAAGTACACCAGAAGTAATTTACAAGGTGCTCACAGTAGCTTTGTTCAAGGAGGCAAAAAAAAAAAAAAAAGTAAATAATTCATTTCCATGTACAAGGAAAAAAAAAATAAGTGTAGTGCCTATGCATGCACAATCATAAAAATGAAAAGTGGGATACATAGTGTATTCATTTTCTATTGTTGCATAAAAAATTACCGCAAATTTAGTAGCCAAAAACAACACAAATTTATTATCTCACAGTTTCTGTGGGTCAGAAGTCCAGGCATGGATCACTTTGGTACTCTGCTCAGGGTCTCATCAGGCTAAAATCAAACTGCGAGCCATGCTATGATCTCACCTGAGACTCAGTGGTCTACTTCCAAGATCACATGGTTGTTAGAATCCAATTTCTTGTGGCTGTAGGGCTGAGGTCCCCACTTGCTTGCTAACTGACAGCCAGGGAATACTCTTAGCTCCTATGGGCTGCCTTCAGTTCCTAGCCACATGGCCCCCTCACAGTATGGCAGCTTTCTGACTTTAGGAAGTGCCCACTCCTATGGGCTTACCCCCTTAGATCAGGGATACTCAAGATGATCTCCATTTTGATTAACTCAAAGCCAACTGATCAGTAGATAATCATGGAAATGAAATTCTGTTGCCATGCACAGAACAAGAAGTTCTCAGACACCAGACTGAGCGGACGTGCAGGACTGCCTCTGCGAGAGAGCAGTAAAAGCAGGAGACTGCACATAGCCTTTATTTCATATTTTATCAGATATAAGTATCCAAGAGTATCAAAGTATGGAAAGAGAACACAAAGGATTTTCAGACATACATCTGGTGACAACATGAAGGCATGCAGGGAGTATGTACAGTTCCAAGGAGTGTCAGGAAATTGCGGTGGGTTCTGTTTCTTAACTGTCCTTGGGGGGGATCATGGGGCTTTGTATCTCATAATGCTATCACGTTCAACAGCCTGAGACCAGAACACTGCTGACGTTTCAGCTATTGCCCCATTCACCCTCCAGGGCTTATAATACATTCTCTAGAAATAACTCCACAAAAATTCTACCATATTCACAAGTCCCATCCATATTCAAGAGGAAGGGACTACAGAGGACATATATGAGGGGGTTAGAATGTTAGGAGACATCTTAAAATTATTTTAGCACAGCCACATGATAGGCAAATAACTCTAATCTGAGAGAAAACAACTTTGAGCCTGTATTATACCAGCCATTATATGCTATAGGCATTTATAATCTCAGAAGAACTTTTAAAGTGTAACTCTTTCTGCCATGGGGTATTAGATGATGCCAGGTATTTCTCTAAAATGATTCAGAAATCTGGCCTACTTAAAATATAAATTAAGAGGTAGAGATAATAGAATTAAAGATTAGGTTTTCAGTAACTTATAAATAAAATGTGTTGTAAATAAACAGCTAAATGAAGAAACTATACTATATCAATGAGAAGTCTGCTTTGAGTAAGCTTTTGTACAATAAAAAAAAAAATGACAGTTTGAGATTACACCATTCCAAAACTGTCCCAGTGTAATATGATATTTCACAAGTGCCATGTTGACCCAGTCTTGATGTCATGGCTAAAACTCTCAATTCTCCTTCACTGGCAACTTATCAACCCCCACCCCAAACTACTTCCCTTATCAGGCTCTAACACTCCTGGGTTACAATATACACATATCCAACTGCCAGAGGCCCCCAGATACCTACACTCAGGAACAGCTACTTCTTTCTTAGGCCCATTGAATTATTTAAAATATCTGATCCCCAGGAAGCCTGCCTGGGAAACCTACCTAACTCTATCCTGTTTGCCATACATAAGCACCTTCCTACAGTTTCAGCTTACTGTTACCCTGTCCTCAAGTGTAACCTGCTATGCATCCCTGCACGACAGACTTCTCTCTTTGGAGCTGTAATTAACAAAGAGTTCTGCCTTTTTATCTATCTGAGTTGTGTCCCACCATCAAAAATCTCCTTAAATTTTATAAAACATCTAGTCTTACCCTAATTGTAACACCAGCTGTCACTAACTGACAGCTGCCTGCACTTGGTCCACTATTTGCACTGACTACAAATTATTTCTGCCAAGTAATACTCATTGCCAACATCTTGCTTTTGAATAGTGCTTTATAAATGTTACACCATATGCCTATATTTTTACTTAATTTATTCCTCACAACAGCTTTTAAGGAAAGGAAGAACAACATTATACTAATTTGATAGATGAGGTTAAGGCTCTGATCTGTCACCCAGAGGCACAGCCAGAATTAAAAAACAAATCTTTTGGTTCTTAATTTAGCACTATTTCTAGCATACCCTTGTGCCCACTATTTAATTTAGCACTGTCTTTTTAATTAACATGTTTCTACTTCAAGAGTACGTGAAACTATTAGCTTCTATTAAGGCCACCCCTTCCCTCCCTCTCAATATCAAGGACAGTAGGATTTGAGTGTAAGCCACAAAACTTCTTAGGCTTTGATACGACTACCACTCATTGCCGAGCGTGGTTTAGGGGATCCTCACAGGCCTGGAACTTCTGGAAAGACAATCCCTCTAGCCTTAACTCTGTCCAAAACAGAACTGAAAGAGAGTCCACAGAGCCCAGCACACTCCTTGGTGAGACCTCACACACCTCAAGATGAGGCACACACACCTCATCTTACTCAACACCAACCAATCTTTATACCTCACCCCTCTACTGACAAACTGACTAAGGGACCAGTCCCAAGAAGGAGGCTATAATTAGAACTGATTATCCACCCCTCCCCCTCGCCTGAGAGAACTAATCCCATCATGCCCTATATCTCTGCTTACAACACTCCAGATCATCTCTCGAAATAGAGGTTCTCACCCTATTACGGTCCTCTACATTGCCTAATTTGAATCAGACTCCAACTCCCAAAACAACCTCTAAATCCTTCCATTGTGACCTTTGGTATTCAGGGTCTTTCATCAACAAAACCCCCTTTCTATAGACTGAATGTTTGTATCTCCCCAAAGTTCATGTGTTGAAATCTAATCTCCAATGTGATGGTATTTAGACGTGGGGCCTTTGGGAGGTGATTAGGTCATGAGGACAGATGGCTCATGAATGGGGTTAGTAGCCTTATAAAAGAGGCCTCAGAAGAGAGCTCCCTTACCTCTTCCACAGTGAGAAGACATCAGAAAGCAAGTTCTCACTAGACACTGATCTTAGACTCCTCAGCCTCCAGGACTATGAGAAATAAATGTTCAGTGTTTATAAGCTACCCAGTCTACAGTATTTTGTTACAGCAGCCCAAACGGACCAAGACACCCCTATATCCTTCAACGTCTTTGATAGACGTTTCTTTATTTTCTTTATCTAGTCAAAACCTGGCTGTCCCTTAACAAAGCACGCTTCCTATGCAGTCCTCTGGAGAGGTGGCTATGTTTGCGCCTACCACTTACATACCAATACATTTCAAATGATAAACTGCAATCCATTAGTGAGTTGTGAAACTAATTTAGTGGGTAGTAAATGGAAAACTTTTAAAAATAAAGTAATAGAATAGAAACCAACAGCATACATTGCATGTGGTTAGGGTGAGTATTGTTTCATGAAAGTTTTGTTTCAGCTATATGAATGACGGCTTTACACTATCTACGGCCAGAAGTAAAATGTTCTCTTTGCTTTTCATGCTGCCTCAAGTACCATTTCCCTCCTTCCTTCATAAATAATGTCCTGTATCTTTGAAGCACTTGCCATCAAACCATCTTACACAACACGCTTCCTTGTTATTATGACCTAACATATCCTGGTCATTCTCCTTTTTTCATCAAAGCCTCCCTCAACCGGCTTGCTGTCCCATGCTCCATAACACCATCATCATTCCTGGCGACCCCGATATCCATGTGGACAATTCCATCTTATGCCCTGGGTTAGATTGCACAAGTGTGATTATTAAAATACTGAAATATTTTCATAGTCGCTGGTGCCTCCAGGACCAACACTATAGGCTACATCCATTTTGATGGATCCATGTCCATGCTAGTATTGGTAGTTAAATACTTTGAATACTATCCCTGCTGACACCCTAGCCTCTCAGCTCCTTGGCTTTCTCTTACCTGAAATGACTTTGTCCACCACTTTGGCCACTCACTTTCACAGTCGTATCCTATACCTAGTTACTACCAACGACTGCAGCCCCTCCCTATCTCCAATTCAAGCTCCCCACTCTACCACCTGCACCTTCAGCTCATTACATTCTAACCAATTTGTCTACTTCACTAAGACTCTGGAATAAAACTGATCTTTCATCTTATGTTTTCCCTATCCATCACCCTACTAAAGTCCTCTTTTCAATCATTATGCAGCTTCAATTCTTAGGTCTTATCATTTATTGCATTCTTACTATGCATTCAATTGTTTATCTACGTCATCTCATCCTTCACAGCAACCCCACCAAGAAGGGGTTCATTTTGGCCTTCATAATGACATTCATTTTATTGATTAGTAAACAGTTTTATATACATAAATCTGCCCAAGATGATAGAAGGTGGAGGTTCTACAGTTTAAATGTCTGAACCACTATTTCCTTAACCATAGACTAGGAATAACTTATCTCTCTGAGTTGTGAAGATCACATATACAAAAAGTACTTTGTAAAATGTAAAGTGCGCTACAAATGTTAGTTATAATTATTAATTACTGGTTACGAGACCTTTCTCTACATAGGAGCCCTAATCTGAAACTTCCCTCAACCCTTCTCTCTTGTTTATAGTCATGGACATAGAGGAAGTAAACATCCCCACTGACCTGTTGGTAGAAAATTCATCTCTGACACTAGTCTTCAAAACTTTGAATGGAAGAAAAGCAGTGTCATAAGTGGTGGTTAGGTTCTAGTTAGCAACAGAAGGTAGGGCTTCATAATGGCCGAATAGGCTTTTATAAGCCAAGCTGATAATTCATTACAATCAACTGACTGATAAAAGAACTCTTATAACACAGTCTTGAACTGGTAGATACCTGCATTGTACTTTCTTATTCAAACCACAGCAGAACAGGATTTCAGAAAGGAAGAGGCCAAGACTGATAGGCAAGAGACTGAGTCTTTTAAGGTCTTTCAAAGTCTATAGAGAACTTGAAACCGTAAGTGCCTGGGAACTCTCCCTGAGGCTCAGAAAGAACACTGCTGTGTCCTAAAGAACTCTATATTCCACACACTAGAATCTGGCTATGGGCCCACTTCATCCCATTCTGAGGTTCTGAACTCTATCAATAGGGCAGCCACAGGCCACCACATTTCCTTAGAATGACATGATTAGACCCATCAGGTATATTGCTTTCTTGTAATACTAAATATAATGACTCTTTATTACTTGACATGGCACATAAAAAACCCCACATTCTCATCTTTCTATCAATTTCCTCATTTCAATTCTCCTCTACTCTAGATAGACACCCCCACATCTGTATTCTTCATCCCACAGCATGCCACAGCAAGTCCATTTGTGTCTTCTGATTCTATCCAAGCTGTTCTTCCTACATTTTGCCATCAAGACTGATCTTGAAACTTTTCCACCAGAACGGTTTTAAAAGATGGAATTATTTACCTGAAACTCACTGCATATTTAATTATTCCACCTTGTAACATTATATAGGCATTTGGATTTGTCCATATATTACTGTGAAAGCTAAGATCTACTCTGGTGTACCAGGTTATAAGTCTAAGCCCAGGGCTCAATTTCTAATTTTGCCTTTTGGCTCACTTAATACCCCAAACCCATGCTGAGATGATATCTACACTTCACAGTTTGCTGATTGATAGGTAAAGAGATGGCACATCAAAGCATAATATAGAGGTGTTTTACATTTTTCCCTGTGATGTTTAAGACAAGGTTCTGACATAAAGTATATGTTTACTAATTATTAATGGCCCACTATCATGCCATTGGGCCAGAGCCTATTTTGCCTCCTCCCCCCTTTTTTTTAAAGCATACAATCTTACACTGGTTTGTTTCCCAAAGAAGAGAGGAGAATCTGGGCTGCCTCTTCTATCTATCTATCTATCTATCTATCTATCATCTATCTATCTACTAGCTCTCCCCAAATATCCCTTTTAAGTAAAGTCAGGTCTAGGTGCCTGGTTATGTTCATTTTGTGTGGCAGAGGCAATATAAGTGTCCATTAAACCCCATTTCCTTTTCTACTAGGCACAAGCATTTTACTTCCCAGCCACCCCTGCAGTCAGGTGGGACCATGTGACTACACACCTGAATTCAGTCTAAGGGAATGGGGTGAAAATGACGTACTTCACTTCCAGGCTGGCCCCGGATATCTCCAACAGGTCCACCACAGTTCTCCCTTATCTGAGGCCCATAGATTGGACAATTACAAGGCAACTGGTGATGGTGGAGCCACAAGATACAAGCCATGTCCTTCCATGATTTCAAGGAGCAGATAGCCAACCCACTGGCCCCAACCAACCCACTACACCTGACTTATATGAAACATAAGTCTTTATTATGTTAAATCACTGAGATAGTGGTTTTGTTAGCCTACCCGATTAACACACCTTATATTTATCAACAGTGGTAACATAATGAAAAGAACCCCTGGACTTAGTTCCAGAACTCCAAGATACAAATCTTGGCTTGACCACTCCCCCCACATACCTGGTGATTGGCTCTAGAGTATACTCTATACCCTTTCCCAATTGCAGGTCTATCACATTCTCTTCTTCCTCATTATGGAGCCCTCTCTACTCTTCTGTGCCTCAAGACTTCTGTGAGGCATTCTCTGACTTCCCTCCCATACATATTTATTTCTTTGTTCCTAATGTGGAGTATACTCCTCCATTTTAGCATCTATTACATTTAACTGCAAATATTTGTTGACCTATGTTTCCAAAGACTGAGTTCTTGAAACACAGACAATTCCTTTGGGATCGCTGACTGCCAGCAGTTAGTTTTAGTGCCTGGCACATAGCAAAAACTAAATATATATTAAAGGAGTGATAGTCACTTATGACCTTAAAGTGAGTCATTTATTTTTTAAGTCTACAAAATTGTACAGAATTGTTGTGATAATGAAATAATGTGATTTGTAGATTATAAATAGGTTCTAATGGTAACATAGTTTATTCCTTCTCATCTTTCTCAAATTCATCTTAATGCTCCGAGGTAGCTCTGTCCAATAGAAAAATAAGCAAGCCACATATATAATTTAATAATTTTAGTAGCCATATTTAAAAGTGAAAAAAAGTAGGTGAAATTAATTTTAATAATGTACTTAACCCTATAGGGTTACCTGGGTGGCTCTGTCAGTTAAGCCACCGACTTCACCTCAGATCATGATCTTCTGGTTTGTGAGTTTGAGCCCCCATCGGGCTCTGCACTGACAGTTCAGAGCCTGGATCCTGCTTCAGATTGTGTCTCCTTCTCTCAGCCCTTCCTCCGCTCACAGTCTGTCTCTCTCTCTCTCAAAAATAAAAACATTTAAAAAAATTTTAAAAACAAAGTAATGTATTTAGTCCTATATATACCAAATGCTGCTTATTAGCTATTTGACATTTTGTTAATTCAGTCTTCCAAACCTGGTGTGTGTGTGTGTGTGTGTTACAACACATCTCTATTTGGACTAGTCACATACAGAGAGTTCAGCAGCCACATATGGCTAGTGGCTCCCGCAAATTGGACAATGCGGCTGCAAGGCCTACTTCAGATAGCACCTTGTCCTTGAAGTCAACCTGACCATCTCTCAAGCAGCATTAGTGACTCCTCCTCAATGCCCTCTCAAGCCCCCTATCCATGCTACCTTGAAACCTACAAGTCAAGCTCCTTGACGAATTCCAGATTGTTGCCTGAGAATTTGCTCTCACAGCGATTGTCTGGCATACAACGATCGGTTATTAAATGTCGGGGTAATTAATGAACCCGTGTGCAAAGAACCCCGTGGGAGGCCGAGGGCCGGGACCGAAAATGGTCAGTCAGGGAGCGGGCGCGGGTGGGCGGCCACCGTAGGCTGGATCCGGCGTCCCGGGGCGGCGGGCGCGGAGGTCCCCGGCTCTACCCGCCTGAGCGATGGGGGGCGTGGGGGCCACGGTCCACCCCCTCCCCCGCCCCCTCCCCCTTGCCGCCGCCGCCGCCGAGCCCCGGAAGCGGGCGGGGATTTCCTGTGCCCGCCCCACCCGCGCCCGCCCGGCCGCCGTCTCCGCCCGTCGCTGGCTCAGCAGCCGGCGGCTCCGACGAAGCGGAGGGCGGAGGGGAGGGGCCGGCGGCGCCCAGGAGGGAGGCACGGGCCGCAGGCCAAGCCGACCGGGGTGAGTGGGGCCGAGCCGCAGTTAGTCGCGGCTGGAGGGAGGGACGCCCGGCTTCCCGGGAAGGCGGGTGGGGGCCTAGTCACCCACGGGGCGGGGAGGAGGATCGACGCGGCCTCCGGTCGCTGCCTTAACCGGGGGGTTGGCCCCACTGACATTCTGTGTCCGGCCTTCGCCCAGGCTTCCCCGTCCCCAGCGTCGCTGTCAGGCCCCGCGGTTCCCGCCGCTGTCACTCGGGCACAGGTTACCCCGTGGCTCCTTTCTCTTGACTTGCTCTTGCCCCAGTTCACGGGAAACCTGTTTTCTGACCTCACTTCCCCTGCCCCGGCTCAGCCTCTCGGATTCTCTGAAATCTGACCCTCTCCAGGGGCACTGTGACCAGAAGAAGGGAAGAAGCAACCTTACTCCGGAGCAGGCGCCCGTCCCGCCCATGCCCCACCCGGGGCGGAGGGCAGGGTTCTCTGACAGAACGGGAGAGACACGTCCTCGTGCCCTTGGGCCACTCATTTTGATACACCGCCTTTTCCCTATTCAGCAGCGCCCGCTGCAAAAACTTCTGCAGGTGGCTTGAGCCCCGGATATGTGAGGAAAAGTGAGAAATGCAAGCCCTAGAACCCAGACTCCAGTAGGCCTGGGAACATCCTGGAGCCAGGAGAAACCTGGTTAGGGCTGACACCTTAACTGCCCAGGTGCTGTCTCTGAGAGAGTGAACATGTAGGAAATGCAGTGTGAGGATAAGTAGCCACCCCCTTGCTGCTGAGATTTTTGCCAGCACTTCCACAGGTTTTCTGTGGAAAGTAGTCTCCAGTAGTCTGGAGAGGCTCACAGCTAGCCCAGTAAGCTCTGCAGAAGGAGGCTTCCCATCAAGGGACTGTGCTGCTGGGGGGATGGAGAAATGAGTTTGAGACAGGTGTTCAGATAGTAGCTGTAGGTAAAGCCCTGAGGGAGGATGTTCAAAAGGAGCTTGAGAAACAAGGAAGACCTCCAGTGAAGGGAGGGAATTCGCACCTTATATGTTAAAAATGAGGCAAATACAGGGGCTGGAATTCAGAAGAGAAAGCTAAAAAGGAAGTTTCCCTTTATTGCTTTATGGGGAATTTTCCTTTCTCATGAGAAGTCTCTGAAAAGGAAACCTCCTAAGCTGGGAATCAGTCCAGGATGCTCCCATGAGGCCCTGAGACTCCTTTGGACTTCTGAGATGAAAGGATAATTTGTTCCCTTCCTGTGCATTGGGCTTAGGGTTGTCACCTACCTCTTCTGTCAAAGACAAATAGGCAAGAAAATAAATGACTTGACATCTGTCATTACCTATCCTGGGCTTCTGGGTTCTTGCAAATGTCATTGAATGGGTATGAGTGAGCCAGGATAGTTCACCAAGGTTCTGACCTGTTTTTGGAAGCCTTTCATTGGCTCTGACGGCTTCGGTACTGAATAAAAATCACACCACACACACACACACACACACACACACACACACACACACACTGATGTTGCCAAGTAGAAGGGCTCTCTGTGCCATCTCATAGACTGTTTATCTGCCAGGAGGCAGGGAATCACTTGTCAACAACACGTGAGACCTGCCCTAACCCCTAAGATGTCCAGAGAGGAGAAAAGCCCACAGCCTGGTCCTATGCACCACAGGATTATTATTAAGAATGTTTGTTATCTAACCCAAATCTCTTCTCTTGGCAATCAAGAGAATAGACCTGTACACAGAGATAGAAACCACTTCTGTTTTCTCCTAGACAGGAGAAAACTGTATCTGTTGCTTTTAACTTTTAACCAATGGCCATATTTCCCATCTCTTTCTCCACTTTTGTTTCTTCTGATGGAACATACTCTGGCTTCTTCACACCCTTCTTTAAAATTGAATATATTTTTCTATGAGATCTGACTGGATCTTTCCTGTCTCAGGTTCTTTCTTATGTTTCAACTCATAGGACTTTGAATTCACCGCGAGGTCATATTAGCAGCAACTATTTCCCCTTTATCCACTTTTGGTTCAAACACTTTCTCTTCTTTTTTACTTTTCTCCATCAGACATCGACTCCCCGTTGACTAACAATTTCTCCTATCTGTCAGGGTTGCTTGGGAGTTTTACCCCTGCTTTCTGAGTTACTGGTCTTTGTCCCACATTTATTACCAGTTCTCATTTTCTGCATCAGAGAGGTTGTGTCCCTTTGTTGAGGCTTAAGTGAGGTGTCATTTGGTTTAGTCTCATAAGGGAGGTGTGTGCTCCTGACACACACATACTTTTGCCTGGGACTGCCACCTATAGTAGTCATTTCATTCTGAACCAATTGATGAGAATGGATTTGTGGCAGAAAATCTTACATGTGATTATATCCATTTTTGTTGAGTGGAAGTCAGTGCATATTCTTTCCTGCATGTGTCCAGATTGCTTACTTTATTGTATTTTCAGTGATTGAAATTAAATGAATAGCTTTTGAATTTCCAGGATTGTTCTTTTTTTTTTTTCAAATGAAGTTCTTACAGCCATCAGGGATATTCTGTATCTACCATGAGGTCCCCAAAATAACTGTTAGTGACTTTGCTATTTAGCACCTGCTCATTTCTTAATTTCTCCAAGAAGCCCGGCCCAGGCTTAGTTGATTGGAACACACCAAGCTTTTAAAATTCATCTTCCATCAAGCTTCTCGTACCCAGTTTCATCTTTTATCCCTAGGGCTGTTTTCCATAACTCCCTTAGGAGTATTACCCCTTTACATTTTTAATGGGCACAGCTGATAATGAATTTGTTTCAGGTCACAATTTGGGTTTGCAGCAAAGATGCTTTCAGAACAAACAGCAGTCCTGGGGACAGGATGGGAGTCAATGAATGTCCAGCTGGATGGAACAGAGCCTCAGGTGGAAAGGGGAAGTCAAGAAGAGGGGCCATGGAGAACAGCACCAGGGCCACTGGAGCACCTGTGCTGTGACCTTGAAGAGGAGCCACAGTCCCTTCAGGAGAAGGGTAAGAGCCTGGAGGGTGTGTGTGTGTGTGGGTTTGGGTAGCAGGGAGGGGAGAGCACAGTACAAAGAGTAGTCTCTTAATCTATGTTGAAAGCAGAGTTAAAATCCCCAAATTGCCATGGACTGAACACCATAACCAGTACCAGGACTAGTCCATTCTTCCTGCGCCCTGGTCACAGAGTATAAGGAGCTCCTGGGTTCTGTAAACCATGAAACTGGGTTTCTCCCGTTTCTTGCATAATCATTCCCTCCACATGCTGCAAGTGCATGGTTAGTGGTATTGTATGTGGGAGACAAAGGAAGTGACAAGTCTCAGACAGACTCTGATTACTGTTGAGAACATACCCAGTGAGATGCACTTTACTAGGTGAAAATTACATTCAAATAATATAAATTCAAACCACAGCTAGTCCAGTAGAGATGGCTGGCATATAAGTTCTACTAAAAACCACTCAATACCCTTGCAGAATATTTTGAGTAAAGGTCTCTTCCACTAGGTGTATGCATTTGAATTTTATCAGTGGGCAAAAATACAGGACAATGTGACCCTTAAGCTCCTTTAACATGGGGCCCAGTCTCTTATTGGGAAACGGTGGATGGTCCATCTCTAGTGGTTCCTCTTTCCTCTCTTCAGCTCAGTCGGCCCCCTGGGTTCCTGCCATTCCCCAGGAGGGGAGCACCGGAGATTGGGAGATGGCAGCTGCACTTCTTGCGGCAGGATCACAGGTGGGCCGTGTGCTTCCCTTAGCCTCTCCCAGGGTCTCATCTCGACTGCCTTTCTGTAGCCTCAGCATCACCCTATTGATTTGTTATTTCGCATGATCACTAATAGTATCCCCATCTTATAACTGAGCAGATTCTTTCCTTTCCAAGGGGCTCATCATACCCTTGAAAAAATGAGTGGAGGCTTGACAAGAAGAGGGTGAATTCCTAGAGGTTAATTTGTTTTTAATGGATGGTTGTGCTATCCCTAGAGGGATTTTAAGAACAATTTGTTAATGTCTTTTAAGAAAAAAAATCTGGAAAGATTAGGAAAAGATGACCTGAAGGAAGTTTGGAAGAACATAAAATAGGCAGGACTGGGTGGACAGTGGAGCATTTATGGAAAAAAAGAGAAAACAGAAAGATGTAAAGAGGGGCAGAGCCAGAGAGATTTAGATTCAGAAGGCAATGGAAGAACCACAGAAGAACTACACTCCCAGAATGCTTACCATACTGTGGTTCTCTAAACGCTTTACATATTCTAACCCATTTAACCCTGAGAGAAACTCAATTATGCCCATTATACAGATGAGAAAATAGGGTAGGATAAGATTGAAGCACTTGTGTACGGCCAAACTGCTAATAAGTGGCAGAGCCAGGAGTCATTTGGCTCAAGAATCTGGGCTTCTAGCCACCATACTATGCTACCTCAAAAGATAGGGATATGGCATGATGGGTGGAGGGCGAGAAAGAATGTTTTATCTATATGATTTTGTGCTGATAGAAAAGGAAAGGTCAAGTGGAGGAAGGAGATGTTAGTACCCAATTTCTGCAATGAAAAAAATAAGGCAAGTGGGAAGCACTGGGCAGACACTGTAATTAAACAGAGGGAGCAATGAGCAATGAGGGAGCGTGCCTCCAACTTGCCATGGTCCCAGTGGGAAACTCCTCAAGAGACATTATCCTTACTCACTCACTGACCATTACTTTTACACCTCTGTTCATTTACCCTTCACCAAAACTGTATGCCCTATCTCTGGGAAATTCTCTTTCTAGATGCTCCTGTGCCTCTCTCCTCTACTATCTCAGCATTTTATACTGAGATCACATTTTCCTTAACGAACAATTACTAACAGATGATGCTACATTTTGTTTCAGGGCCTGGTAACCATCAAGGATGTATCACTGTGCTTCTCTCAGGAGGAGTGGCGGAGCCTGGATCCTTCTCAGACAGACTTTTATGGAGAATATGTCATGCAGGAAAACTGTGGGATAGTGGTCTCTCTAAGTAAGCATAATCTTCCCTAGCCACTTTTATAAGATTATACTCTGGGAGGATGGAGCCATCTGCTCTAGAGCTGATGCTCTAGAGTGTCTGTCTAGGGTACTTTCCCTGGCTGGCAATATGTGTAAGCTTTCACCAGAGAAAGAGCATTAAGCCTAATTCAAGGAAAATGGAAGTGAGGTGTCATTTTTTATTTTTATTTTTTAATTTTTTTTAACGTTTATTTATTTTTGAGACAGAGAGAGACAGAGCATGAACAGGGGAGGGGCAGAGAGAGAGGGAGACACAGAATCCGAAACAGGCTCCAGGCTCTGAGCTGTCAGCACAGAGCCCGACACGGGGCTCGAACTCACAGACCGTGAGATCATGACCTGAGCCGAAGTCGGACGCTTAACTGACCAAGCCACCCAGGCACCCCGAGGTGTCATTTTTTAAAAACAACAGCAAAATAATGCTGAATTGTGGAGAAGAGAACTTTAGGCTCACCTTGGTTGGGAATTGGGAGATTCTTAGAAAGCAGAGAGGACATTTAAGTGATAGAACTGAGTCCTTGGAAACTCAACGGCCACCTAGGGTAAGATGGGAGTCTGGGGGTAGGACGGCTCTAGTAGGGCTAATTAAGTGAAGTTAAACACAGTTGTGCTAGTATTTGAAATTTGAGTGGAATTTGAGTAGAAGAGAACAGACACACTAGGGAAGAGAATGTGATTTTCTAAAAGAAAGAAGAGGGACTTAAGAGAAATCACATGGGGGCTTGGGGAGAGAGGCCTATATCTGGCCTTCTTTTATCTTCAGTTCCAAGGAGTAATCTAGGAAATAGCTTTTTGTCAGAAATAGATAATTACAGTTGAACTCATTGACATCTCTGTTTTCCTTTCCCATGGGCAGGATTTCCAATTCCCAAGCTGGACATGCTTTCTCAACTAGAAGGAGGGGAAGAACAATGGGTCCCTGACCCCCAAGACTTAGAGGAGAGGGACATCCTGAGGGTCACATATACAGGTAAGCACCTACAATAGACTTTCAGCCACTTCCTTCACCCCTCTTGGAGTGTCATCATTACATGTCCGTCTAATCCCTCCTCTGCTCAGCGAGTTACGGAGTCAAAAAGTATAGAGATATTTTTCTTCAACGGCAAGACAGTGTAGCAGAAAGGTTTAGAAGGCAGGCTCTAGAGCCAAACTTTGTGGATTGTAATCTAGGACCACACCTGGGGGACCTTGGAAAAGAAATTCACCCCTCTTTGGGTTCCTCATCCATATGTTACTGTGAGATTTAAATATGTTAACATAGTAGAACAGTACCAGGCACATAATAAGCACTCAATAAATGTTAGTTGTTGTTGTTGTTATTGTTGATGTTATTGTAAATGCTTTCCAAAATGTCTCTTGTATTGCTGACAGGTGGTCACTCAGCCAGTGAGGATTGCAGCACATTTCTTAACTCTCTCCACCTATGCTCATAATAATAAATAAATAGCAACAATAGCATAGACCATTTACTAAGTGCTCACTATGTGCAGGTACTCTACTATCTATCTTATAACATTTATCTTATAATTATTCCCATTTTACAGAAGAGAAAATGAAGGCTTACAGAAGTTAAGTGGGAAAGCTGAGATTCAGAATTGGGTAATCTGCTTCCTAAGTCTAGGCTTTTAACCTCTGCACCTCTTGCACTGTCTTATACAACATTAGAGCCTGTTCTCTCAGCCCTTGTGGGGTAAGGTTTAGGCCCTAACAGGAATCATACTACCTCACCTATGACTTGGGTCCTGGGGTACTCTCTTGTGACTCCCCTCTTGGGGTTGGTATTTTCCCTTCTCCACAGGAGATGGCAGTGAGCACGAGGGTGATACCCCTGAACTAGAAGCAGAACCTCCCAGAATGTTATCTAGTGTGTCTGAAGATACTGTTCTCTGGAACCCAGAGCAGGATGAGAGCTGGGATTCCATGCCCAGGAGCTCCAGAGGAATGCTCCTGGGTCCACCTTTTCTTCAGGAAGATAGCTTCTCAAACCTTCTATGTAGCACAGAGATGGATTCCCTGTTAAGACCGCACACATGCCCCCAATGTGGGAAACAGTTTGTGTGGGGCTCCCACCTTGCCAGGCACCAGCAAACACACACTGGGGAGCGGCCCTACAGCTGCCTCAAGTGTGAAAAGAGCTTCGGGCGAAGACATCACCTGATCCGGCACCAGAAAACCCACCTACATGACAAGCCCAGCAGGTGCTCTGAGTGTGGCAAGAATTTCCGATGCAACTCCCATCTAGCCAGCCACCAGAGAGTGCATGCGGAAGGCAAATCCTGCAAGGGCCAAGAGGTTGGAGAGAGCCCTGGGGCTAGGAAACGGCAGCGGGCCCCACCAGTGCCAAAGTGCCATGTGTGCACTGAGTGTGGGAAGAGCTTTGGCCGACGGCACCACCTGGTGAGACACTGGCTGACCCATACTGGGGAGAAGCCCTTCCAGTGCCCTCGCTGTGAAAAGAGCTTTGGCCGTAAACATCACCTGGACAGGCACCTGCTGACCCACCAGGGACAAAGTCCCCGGAGCAGCTGGGACAGAGGGACATCTGTCTTTTGAGATCTGTTTCTGCTGCAGCTGTGGTCACATCTATCAGCAGCTGGTGCTACCAGGAGTCTCTCCCAGAGTTGCCCCTCTCCTGCATCCCAATGGCCAGAATCATGAGCCCTGGCTCCATGCCTGGAAAGATGAGGTTCCAACATTGGCCAGACATTTCTCACCAGTTCTGTGAGATACCACACAAGATGAGTTCTTTGGGCAAAACTTTAGGAAACAGTGCTTACTACATGGGCTGATATTCAGCCTGAGCCCATTCTCAAGGGAGTTTATTACTGAGGTCCAAACCGAGTGGTTGGAGCCTATGCTATCCCAGTTAAATATTTGAGTACCACCTTTGTATACTGTAACTATTATATCCTCTCTATATATAGAGAGAAAGACCATATTAGCATATTAAAGACTCTGAGAACTTTCTGGGTACAGGGAATTGTTAAGCCTCTTTTAATGCAGTGTTTCCTAAATTTATTTGACCTCAGTATCCTTTCTATCTTACATCCCACAGAACTGGTGACTCCATGAAACACACTGGTGAACACTGGGTTAGAGAGTAATGAGGAAACAGGAAAGAAATAGTGATCAGGTACCCAGAGTCCCCCTTTTTTTATCCAAATGAAAGCTGAGGGGCAGACCTCATTCCTGTGTGGGTCCATCACCCTTAACCGGATCATCGAAATATACATCCACACCTCTTACCCCTACCTCCTGAAAAATAGAAACAAGAACCTTTTCACCCCCTATTCCTACTCTCTTCATCCTCTTCATACATATATCCAGCTGAGAGATCACCCTACATACAATGCTAAGAGATGGACTTATACCCGCAAGTAACCCAGGCCCACACGGAAGAAAAAACTTTATCCCCTTGAACAGACCCCTCTTCTCTTATCTGTGTCTTTATGTGTCTATGTGTATCTGTGTGCAGGGTCTTTGAATTCAGAGAGCATGCAAAGTGCAAACTGTACAAGCTAGATTTTCTAGGGGCTGTTTTCTGGGGATGAGGGTAGTAGGGATTGTATGGGAGTTTTTGTTTTGTTTCAAGATAGGAAGTAAGCTGAGCAATTAAGAGAGCCCTCATGGAAAGGGTTAAGTGATGGGTTAAGTTGTGGGAGTTGAGATATAATGTCTTCCCCAGTATTAGTAAGATCAAGACAAACGTGGATATATATGTCTAGGTCTGACTCTCCCGGCCACAGATTCTTTTGGCCTGGGAGGAGAAAGAAAGACCCATCCTCAGTGAGGTGAGCTGTTTCTTGTTGATTTCAAGTAAGTTGCATATAGAAGCTTCGTGCTTAGTGGGTTTCTTTGTCTTGTTTTAGTGCTGGGAAATTAGGGCAGGAATCACAGTGCTTGCAGGTTGTTGTCATCATTCTTATCTGACCTTGATTGCCTCATCAAGGAGACAGTTTTTCTTGGGGATCTCATTCTCCCAGAAACAGAACTTGAGGGAAATGGCTATGGTTTAGCTTTTCAGCTGATGCAGGGTAATGCATTGGGTTTTCTTCCCAATTCTGGACAGGTATCCACACTAAGACTCTTAACTCCAGGACTTACATAAGTATTCTAGCATCTGTTGGTTGATAAGTTGGTCATTGTTTTGCTTTATTGATAATGTGTTAATACCAAGCTTATAATTTAAAAATGATCTTGTATGAAAGAGCAGTTTGGGGTTAGGGAGAGAAAGGAGCAAAGTGGATGAAAGTGGGGTAGTTTCTCTTTAATGCTTAGACTCTGGTTTGTCCTTAACTTATTTCTCAACCACAATTGGTGGAATTAACTAGAGAGGCAAGAGGAAGTAAGCTGCAACGATCTAGTTTAATGACTGTCTCATTTGCTTAGGAAAAACTGGGTGAATCACAGCTCTTCAGAGTTCTGGACCCAGATGGAGCTGAAAATAGGGCCATTTGACTTGGCTTCTTAGAGTGTATATGAGTTGAGCAGCCGAGCCCCTGCCTCCCTTCTGCTGCTCAGAGCAGCCTTCCTTCTTTGCTTGGAATGTACTGTTCTTGCTTACATTCCTAGTAATAGAGCAAAATGACCAGCCCTTTATAAAGTCCTCAGAGAAAGGAACATTTTAGGATTAGTATTAGGAGATACCCCAGGGACTAGGAGAGTATTGGATTCCAGTGGTAAAACTGGGCTATACCATTTCTTTTACCCTCCCACTACACCTCATTCATTAATGTAGATCAGCTCTATGTAAGCAATGGTTCAGAACCTGTTTTAGATCATAGACCCTTTTGAGAATCTGATAACCAGAAACTCACTTTTTGAGAATAATAGACATTAGCAATTCACTCTGCTTTATATATACATTTAGCAGGTTCAGAGCCTATCCGTGGAATCACTAATCTGGGATCATAGGGAGTTACCCTGACCCAGTATGGTCGTTATATATTTGTGTCAAGAATTACAGGGCAAGGATCGCTAAATATTTTAAGGACTAAGATATCAGAGGCAATAGGGGATAAAGACAGAGTCTAGTCTTTAATGACTACAAGAGTATTGCTTACATTCTACTTATATTTTTTAAAACGATGACATGCTAACAAATCCAGCTCCTCACAAACTTTGTTTTAAAGACCTGTGGGAGGTGACTCCCTGTACTATCAGATTACACCTCTTAATAACCAAATGTTAACCTCCAGCCTTTGATCTGTTTTAGTAAATGTAAGGAGAGTAAGCGAAGCCCCCAAAGTGTGGGGGCAGTCGTAATACCCAAATGAAAGGCATCATGGAGTCTAAGGGCCTTCTGCAGAAAGGACATCTTAGGGCATTTCTGGTATACCACTGTCTTCTCTACCTCGGTCCAACACCACTTTCCTTGGATGAAAAATAAAATAAGCAACAGCCATCAGATGGGTGAATAGATTTGAATGATTTGTCCCATAGGGAATCAGTCTCAAACTCCCATCTTTCTCCCAACTTGCTTTGCCACGTGTCCACCCATCCCCTTTAAATAAAAAAACTGTCTCTGTGTTCTCTCTGGGCAAATGTAAAATGGGGAAGTCCATCTTCAGAAACCTGTCACCTTTTCTTTCTGTGGTGCCTCTACCCTGTTCAGGGCCCAAGTGTCCTCCCCTTTCTATTCCATCAAAGTATGTCTTCAAAGAATCCCTTACACTGGAGGAAATAACTCAAAGTATTAGCTTTTCCCAGAGTCATTTACATTTTAAGCCTTAGCTCTGATAGTAGAAGTGGAAAGAAAAAGTTTTCCCTTGTTTAGCTCCTTCCGGGAGCTAAAGGGGTGATAATTTGTGACAAAGTCCTTTTCTTTCCAGCACTTCTGCACTCAAACCACTGTTTCCTTATTTCCATCAAGGGCAAGGTGAGCCCTGACTCAGAACCAGAGATGCCAGAAGATATGTTCTTTCCATTCCTATTCAGATGAATGCACTGGATGGGGGTGAGTGGAGCTGGGCAGTAACAGAAAAGTGAAATCTATTCCCATATACCCCTTAGAGATCCTGAGCTGGCAAAATTTCCTTCTATTCCTGGAGTGCTATATTAGGCCTTGGGTCTCAAAAGGTGGTCTCTGAACCAGCAACATGGACATCACCTGGGAACTTGTTTTAGAAATGCAAATTCTCAGGCTCCATCCCAAACAAACTGAATCAGACACTCTGGGAGTGGAGCCCAGCAATCGGTCTTCACTTGCCTTCGAGAATATCTGATGTATACTAAAGTTTGAGAATCACTGGCTAGGAGAATCAAGTTCCACTTCAATCAGTGGTACCTCACCCTCTTCAAATGGGGAGAAAGGGAGGGAAATCTTTAAACCCCTGCTGCCAGATTTATTTTCTGCAACCTCTCCAGGCTAGTTTCTCTTCATTTCTGGTTCCCTTGAGTCCCAAGGTCTTCCCGCACCCTTAAATCGGTGAAAGGACTGGGTTAGGCAACAATTTTAGAAATTGTGTGTTTGGGGCGGGGGGCAACTACCAATGTGCCGTGACTTACTGGGGCTAGAGCTTCTAAAATGGGCCCTGAGGATTCACGGGTCCAGAAATCTGAAAGGATAAAAAGGAGAAGATACCTCAAAGAAAGGAAATCCAATGTAAAACTGAAAAACTAACATCCAAGGAAATGGTCCTCCTTTGCTAGTTAGTGGTCCTTCTCCAGGCCTAGTAAGTTGCCCTGGAGGCTTGCAAGGTGGATATTTAGCACAGGATAGAGGGTATGGCCAGCTCTCCCAAGCCCTTAAGGAACCAAGTTTTCCAACCTCACAATTGCATTGGAGACCAATGAGGTACCATGCAAGGGATTTCTAACCATGAATTGGCATACCCTGTGGACAAGGGCAACAGAAGTACTGGAGAGTCCCCAGGACACAAGAAAGAACCAGGCTCATTTAGTAATATGTGACAGAAGTGAGATTTGAACCCAGACTCTGTTTACCAGGTAGAGTTGTAATCAATTAAGCCATGGCACCTGTGTCAAAAATGCATTTCCTGCTTGAAGATTCTGTCCAATTCAGGCTGCAAGAAGGGGCCTGTCTTGCAGGCCCTGGTCCTGTTACCTCTAGCTCCTCTTCTAACCAAACTCATGAGGACAGACTGAACTAAAATGACCACTCCTGTGGGGCTCTCCAAGGTCAAAAGGTTGGAGTGAACCTACGTCTCTTTGGAGGTGATCAGCTCCTCTCCCCAAGGTGGAGAAGCTTGGCTACAGTTTTCTTCAACTCCAGTCTTCAGGGTCTCTCTCTCTTGCTTTTCCAGTTACTGCCCTCATTTTCCCAATAAATGGAGCTCCTCCATTCTTCACTCCCATTTCTCTTTTTCAGTTGGTTTGGTTTAGTAGCTTTTCGTTTTGTTTTGCCTGGGGAATGCTTCACCTTCCTAAGGATATATGTTCTTCCCAATCCCTATCCTTCTCTTTCCATCATAGTTATTGTCTTTAGGCTTCTAGCTAGTTCCGTTCCACCGTGAGCCCCTCCATCCCTCTGCCTGCTGTCCAGTTTGTCAGCTGTAAGCCTACAAAGCGGGGTCAAGTACTCATACTTCCCACTTTCTTCCCTCCAGTCCTTGGCTTGGCTCTAGCAGCTCAGCTGCCATCTTACCACCCTGCATCTCTTTCTCTCTCTCACCCTTCCCCACATCCTAACCTGGCTAAGAGGTTGTCCATACTGCCAAGTCCAGGCCCTACACTCCATTCCCTACAGGCTCTTCTTCCCTAGATTTAGCTTCCAAAGTGGGTTTCTACTTTTTGCTACTCTAATTTACTCAATCTCTTCCTGTCTTTTGTGGCTCCTGAGAATCCCTCTCAATTTTATAAGCCATTTTTGGCAATCTCACTATGTGCCAGGCACCGGCTCTTCCAGGCCTGGGAAATCAAGTGTGACCATGGTCCCTGTACTCAGCATGTTCCTCAACTGAGCCCTCCCCTGGCACCACTTTCCTGCCATGTCTCATGATACTGCACACCAAGGCACACTCTTCCAGGAAGTTTTGGGAGTGTATGCCCACTTGCCATCCAACCCAACTGCTCTGTGCCTGCTGGATTTCTAGCTCTTGTCTGACTTGATTCCCTCTGATGGACTGTGAATTTCCCATGGGTTACCCACTGGGGACCTTTGTCTGTATCCTTAGGGGTCTCTAATATGCTCCCTATGGTCCCTGTCAGTTGAATAAAGGTCTTATTGGCTGTGTCACTGATTTCCTCTCTCAGTCCTCTCCTCTACTCTTCCCTCCATTCTCAGCTCTTCTCTCATGATCAAAAGACTGCAACAGAGTGGGAGACACCAGACAGCTCTGGGAGGAGTCACACAGTCATGCGTGAGCCCCTTCACTGCTTCTCCCAAAAACATAAACCTTGAGATGCCACAAATTAGGCCTCCCCATCTCTCTCTTGGTGTCCTGGCTTCCAGATGTCCCTCCTCTGGTCTTCACCCAACCTGGAGCTGGGAAAAGGAGATTGCTGAGCAGGACTGGGCCTAGAGTAAGGCAGGTAAGGGTCTAGGGAGCAAATATAAGAAGGCCCTCCATCTCAGGGTCATTCAAGTGCTGACCCTGCTCTTGGGAGACCCTTAAAGTGCTGAACCCAAGTCTGGAAACTGAGGTGATGATGGTGACTATGAATTGACCCCCTAGGCAAATTTACAGTAATTGGAGATTTGGTGGGGGGAGCCAGAGGAGGCATGCACAGATGGGGTTAGGCAGGAACTGGGTCCACCAGACATACTCGCCCTTGTGGATAAAGAGGATGAGCATATGGCAAAGGGGATCAAGAGAATAAGGTAAGAGAATAAAGTTCGTGTGGGAGTAAACATGGGAAGCTGGCATGGACACCACTAGCCTCTGATCCACTGACACAACCTCCCACCTATGGAGCTTCATGGGACATGGGGAAGAAGGGAAGGAGCCGTTTCCCAGGCCTTGAGTGCATCCCAAAGGCTTTGCTCTTCCTCCGTGGGAGTTGCCTTAATGGAGCTTCAAGCCTACTGTTTAGGGGACAATCTGCCTCTGCAGCTTTCTGAACACCAGCCAGACTGTTTTGGCACCTACCTCAGTGCTTCAGGTTTCCCTATTTTCTTATGTTCACTCTTAACTTCCCACTGTCACTTGGAGTAATACTCTTGACAAGTCTGGTCTTTCTCCTGACCAGAAAAGGAGGAAGGAAGGAATTGACAACAGGGGGAGGAGAAACCCAGCTGTGATTGTTCACTGAGGGCCCTGTTCTTTCTGCCGGCTCCAGTGGTCTATTGGAATCCTGACTTCCTCCCCTTACTCCCCTCTATCAGTGCCTTTCCCAGCCCCATCCACGGCCTCATGCTGAACCCCCCACCCCAGTCTTCAGTTCCTCTCTTCCAAATCCTTTGGCTTTTATCTTTTTCAAACTCCCTTTCTGACATGGTGCCCCTACATTAATTTCCCAGAATGTCTTCTTGTCCTTGCTAGGCATTTCTAGCCCAACCACACTGCCTTGCCATTTCAGAGCTCCCCAGAGGAGCGGGGACAGGAGAGAGCTACTGCTTTGAGACCACTGACAAATGGAGATGCTTGCATGTTCTGAAAACCCCACAATGTGTTTAAGAACACCCTCCCCCACAAAAATCCTCTAAGTTACCAAAACACTCAATGTAGAAGTGAATCCTAACTTCGGGATCTTTACCTACATCGAAAAGATATCTTGGAGAGTTACTGAGTAGATGATGTGGCCCCATCTGACATCAATAATTGTAGACAAGAGAGCACTGGATTCACAGTTAAAAGTCAATTTCTAAAGTGCACATTTTCTAAACATTAGCTTTTTCACTTAAGATCTAAGAGACTGAGGTGAAAATGAAATGAAATAATGCATGCAAAAGTACAAACCATCTTATAAATGAAAAAACTATAACAACTACATGGAATTTTCTACTTTATTTTTGAACAAGTTACAATTTACTTGATTCCGAAAACAAATCCAAAAAAAAAAAAAAAAGATATAGTAAAGAGTCTCATTTCTACGTATCCTCTACCATTCCCATCACGTTCCCCTCACAGTAGAGAAGCAGTTAGTTTTTTTTGTGTGTATCTTGCCAGAATTTTATACAATTACAAAGAGGTATATTTTCCTCCATTTTACACAAAAGGTAGTATGGTATACTCAATGTCCCAAATTGTTTTTTCACTTAACATATCTTTGGGAGCTTGTCATAATACATAGAGAATCCCCCCTTTTTACAGCTGCATGCTATTTCACTTTATGGAAGCTTCAGTTTAACCAGGCCCCTGGTAAAATTTAGATTATTTCCTTTTCTGTTACTGCAGTGCTGTACTGAATACGTTGGACATAAGTCTTTTCACAAATGCATTTACATCTAAAAGATAAAGTGGTTCCACTGGGTCAAAGGATATTTGCATTTGTAATTGTAAAAGGGAAATTCCCTCCATTTACACTCTCACTAGTGTTGTGAGTGCCTGTTCCCCCACAGCCTTACCAATGGAGTAGGTTCTCAAAACCTTTGAATTGATTAAAAATGTTATCTTATTGTTTTAATGTGCATCTCTCTTATGAGTAAAATTGTATCTTTTTCATATTTTTAAAGGCCATTTGTATTTTTTGTTAACTGTTTTATCAACAACCATTGAATAGTTGTTGCTAAAGGGCATCTAAGCTTTGTTACAACTCTAAAGTCCAACAATTTTCTGATCATCATCATCGACTAGGCAGTTGAAAGCAAAGAATTGAGGTCAGGGATGTTCCATTTGCTCTGACTAAAGTTAAATACCCAAATATGGCACTAGAGTGTGAGCAGTGAGAAGTGGGGATTATGCTTTATCCATCTTTATTCAGCAAAGCACCCAGAATCTTGTAGGCATTTAGTTATTAGTGAACACTTGGGATGAGATTACCTATTCTTGGGAATTCCTTTCACAGAAGTACCCAGCTAGCATTATAATCTAGATAATCTGGATAGCTTGCCAATGAGTAAAGTCATTTCTTATATTTCATTGGAGTACAGCCACCCAAAAGCTTATGAATGAAAAATAATCTGTAGTGACCATTGATAGCTATTACAGTCAGGATCTGACACTTAATAAATTCAATAAATGTACTGACTGAATAGATGGAAATTTGCTTAAATGAAATCATCACAATACAAACAGAACTGGGATGGTTCTTAGGAAATCTAGAAAAATGTTTGCCCCTGTTTTGCATCCCATCTTAGGAGAAAAGGCATCTAGTTCTAGATCATCTGATTCTTTAGGTAAAAACTTGCCAGGACTATAGGGGCATCTGGGTGGCTCAGTCAGTTAAGCACTCAACTTCGGCTCAGGTTATGATCTCATGGTTTGTGGGTTTGAGCCCCGCATCAAGCTCCACACTGACAGTGTGGAGCCTCCTTGGGATTCTCTCCCCCTCTCTCTGCCTCTCCCTGATTCACACTTTCTCTAAAATAAAAATGAAATAATAAAACCTCCCAGGACTATAAAGGGGCAATACATCTGGCTATCACAAGGACATCTGATTAACTTTGTTCTAATTGTGTTCAATAGACAATGTTTTTCACAGCCTCTTTTCAGATGGCTCCCTATTCTCTGATTCCGTTTGCTTCATTCTGCTACTCACAGACAATTCAAGAACACAACCTAATTACAGCAGGGGGAAATTTCAAAGTTCAAATCATCTATAGATGAGATATACTTCAAGCATTTTACTATTAGCTTTGCATAGGTTTAAAGTGGTAATTCTTATTTAAGGGTGTGAGAGGGTGATTATTAGCATCACTAAGCTTTCTTTTCTTCTTGTGTGGTTGTTTTGTTTTGTTTTGTTTTTTGTAAATACACATACTCTGTTCCCCCTTGTAGGTGATATCAGACTCTTGGCAAAAGCTTGGTCAGGTACACTCTGAAAAAGCTCCCCAGGTTGTCCCAACACCTTCCCACCTCCAACGATCATTCTCACCTCTTTTCAAGAATAAAAAGCACCTTCCCAGTTGTTCCCTTTCCCCTATTTGTTTGGCTTCAGTTGGAAACAGCGTCATTTCCCTGAACCAGCAACTTTGATATTTACTTCCCTAGGGACCACTTCCGTGTCCTGTCATGACCTATGGCATGAGAACTACTCCCATGCTGCTCTTAACCTTTGCTTTCAGAACTAAAAGAAATCATACATTTGCCCCATATTTGATATATAGTGTTCAATGCCTGTTTTTTTTAAGAAAAGCAAAAGACTTAGCTATTCATTAGCCTTCCCCATCTTATACTTCTGATAAGCATTCTATAAATCTTTGTTGCTTGTTTTGCATTCATAAATCTTGATAATATCCTCTCTTATAGTTAGTGCTTTCCCAGTTGATAACTCCTTTACTGAATTTTGGCAAGAAAAGCCTATGTCATGATATTTTAAGTACTTCTTATTTTACTAACACTTAAAATCATCCTAGCCCAATTGCAACTCTTTTTTTACAGAGAAGGAAAACCAAGCTATGAACAGGTAAGTAACAACTCAGCCAAGGTCAGAGTGGCAGAACTTTGACTAGAATCCTGGTCTCATTAAGTACTGATCCTGTATAGTTTTCTGCTATAGTCATTATTACATAATCACAAATTATTTATACTCATTAAAATCTCAGTAATGAGCACCTACCCTGTGCTAGATGCTTTCACACTCTCCTTTAAGTGAAGATTAACATATAAGACAAAGTTTTAAAGTTAAGATTATCAAGTCAAGCAAAAACTATAAACCCATTACAATTTTGGGAGAAGGGCCTTTTTCCTAAAAGGAATTTCAGTTAAGAACACTTTGGATCAGTGAGACCACTCAACTTAAAGGTTGTCTATTTTCTTGTCCCAACGATGCCCCCCACTTTGCTCTTTACATACCCTTCTCCCCAAAACTCAATTTGGATTTGATAGGGTGTCTAACGTTAATTCAGTACTTCTATCTAATCTCGTCAAGTTGCCGCTTTTCTTCTACCTATTTTCTTTTTTCCTTCTGAAAGGCATTTTCCCAGGTCCTGAAGCAGGAACAGAATCCCAACATCTCCTTGTCTCTTCACTCCATATGCCTCTGCTATAGGTCTCACCTCACCACCCACCCTTACCCTTCCTGGTACAGCAAAGACGAAACAGACACAATGTAGTGGAAAGGTCTTGTGTATAGTTTTGTCCACTTCAGTGTGTGAGAGCTGCTCTCATTAGAGCCTAAGGGGAAAGGCATCTGTGCCTGGAGGAAGGGAAATTGCTCCCACACTACAGGCTCCCGGCTGCATACGGAGGACTTTAAGCTTTAGTAGAAGTCTTTGTGCGAACAGCCCTTGGGTCATGCATGGGTCTTCCCCTGACCGCTAAAATTTAGGTCACTTTTAACCAAGGATGTCTTCTGGATAGTGCGTTTTACCAACGTCTCCTGGTCCTGCTGCTTCTCTTCCCTGGGCTTCGAGCTTGGCCTCTTCTCTCGGGTCCTAGGCCTGATGTCTTCCTTCATGGTGCGACCTCTCCCCTGATTCATCACCTTGGCCCTTGCTCCCTCCTTGGCTTTGGAACGCACCGAGTCCTTGGCTCGTGGCCTGACCTTCCTCATCCTCGTGTTTCCCTTCGTGCTCCGTCTCCATAATTCCCTGGCCTTCTTGGCCGCCCTGCGATGCGTGCTGCGCCTCCGTGGGCTCCGTGGCCTAGGAGGAGTCCTCCTCGAAGAGCGCACGCCCCCCTCCAACCTCAGGCGTCCAGGCTTTCTCTTCGGCTTTGGACTCTTCCAAACCCTGAAGTAGCCGGAGGCATCGCTACCGCTGACTCGGAGAAGCGTGCCCTTAACATCTGACCTGGGTGCTTCGCCTGAGTGTCGGCACTTCCGGCGCACTTCATAGCCAGCATTTCCGAGCTCCTTCTTGAGAGTGGCCAGAGTCAGCCCTTTGTGTGCTGTGATGGCTCGGAGCAACAACTGGGATACTTTGAGCACCGAGGGTGGACCCCGCCTTGGCGGTGCCCTGAGGGTTTTTTCCGTGGCCTGCTGGGTTTTAACTTCAGTGCCTTTGGATTCACCAGTGGGCCCAAGCACCTCAGCCATGGCCCCGCTCCCGCCTCCGCGGGGCCACTGCTCTGGGCCTCCCCAGCCAAGGCGGGAGCTAAAGCTGAGACTGTCTGGACCACGTCACAATGGCAAGGCCCCACAGAGATGTTCAGGTCCTGGTTAGGGAGCAGCCACCCAGGTAGGGTGTCCAATCAGACTTAACTTTCTTCTAGGTCTAAACCAATCCAGATCCTCAGCGCCTCTGCACCCATAAGAATCACCCTTATGATCCCAGGGTGTGTTCGCCCCGCCCCTTATTGTGCTACCACTTCTTGACCTTGATCTCAACCATTTACTTAAGTTCACTATTTTTCCGTGGTCCTGAATACCATTGACCCACATTTCCCTAAGGTGAAAGAAGCTGCCCCCAACTATCTAAAACAGGTCATATGATGCCTTTAAAAAAAAAAAAATGTGGTAGTCTAGCAAACAACCCCCGACCTAGAAACTCCCACCTTTTCTGCCCACCAGTTAGAGATCTATGGTCATGCCTCCCTGATGTGTCTCATGACACGGTGGATTCTATGCAAGAATATGAAGGAAAGAAGGCACCAATAAACCACTACCCTAAACAATGATTCCTACATCTGAAATTCAGATGCCTCATTCGGTTGGATTGGAACAGTCCAGTTTACAAATAGCCTAAGAACTCTGGTATAATCATTATTCTTTGAGCAGACTTTGCTTTTCTGCCTCTTGTCCTTCTTCTTAGATTGCCCACCCCTTTTCTCTGCCCAGTATGCCTGCTCATCTTTCAGAGTCCTGCAAAATACCTTTTTCACTGAAGCCCCCTCATATTCTTTTGGTCAAATGATTTCTCTCAACTACCACATTAAAATTTTGCAATGCTATACTGCATTTTCTTTATTTTAAATTAATTCGGTACTAGAGGATACAATGAGGCACAATAGTTTTAACAAGAAAACAGCCTAGACTCAGAGCTGTAAGACATAGACACATACCCCAGCTCTTGAACAGCCATGTGGCATTGCTAAATCCCTCCATATCCTTGGATCTGACTTTTTTATCTTAAAAAAAAAAGCCAGTAATACGTTCCTACCAACATCACAGAATTATTGCAAAAATTCAGAAGAGGTGATGGTAGATGACAAAGGACTACCCAAATATAAGGCATAACATTAACTTTACCCTGAATGTTTATGTCTTTCCAACTAAATTAAAAGGTCCCTGAGAGCCAAATAGCCTTTGAATTTCTATGGTCCATGCTGCACTCAACATTATTCTTTATTAAACACAACAGGCATTTAATTGAGTCTGTGTAAGCTCCTCTCTGGTGAGGAGACTTTCTCTGGATTCAAAGGAAACTCCCAGAAAATCTGGAGAAAGGAGCAGGATGAATCTCAAAGGGTTGAAAAGGAAGCTAGTTGCTCAAGGACTTATTATTTTGGACACAGTTTAGTTGGGAATTATTCAGAGAACACTTCAAATTGCAAAGCATATCCTACTTCTCCAAAGGACATTCACATATACCCAGCAGTCACAGGCTAGACTGTGACATAGTTTCTCCCAGGAATAAAAGTGCTAGAAAGTAGCTTAGACCAGTGCTTCTTAAACTTTAATGTGTACTTCAGAAAGTACAGATTCCAGTACATTAGGTCTAGAATGAGGCCAGAGGTTGTATCTTTCCAACAAGCTCCTAGGTAGTTCCATCTGGTTATAAAACAACCCTTAGAGGGAGTGGGGAGGAGACAGAACAGGAGAGGCAAGAGATTAGATTGGAAAGGTAGGTTAGGGCCAAGGTGTGAAGGACATAACATAAAAATGACACAGCTATAAGTAGTCACACAGCAGTAAGTGGTAGAGTGTGGATTCATGCCTAAGTCTACTGAATTCTAATGCCTGAGTTACTAACTACTGAGCTAGGTTTCCTTTTCTCCAAGGTTGACCCTCCCCACACCTTTATGTATCTCTACTACAAAGCAAGAGGAAGTTTGTCTCCACAATTATAGCTCAGAATCAAAAGGATCTACCAGCACTCATTGTACCTTCTCCCAGTCTTTAAATTAGAGCAGGGTACTGTGGATCTCTAAGAACAGGAGAGTAACACATCAGCACAGGGACAATGCATGAATGAAGAGCTGCCAGATGGAGAGGCAGAGCCACATGGAGCAGGATTTCTCTCATTCGTGTAGTCTCTTGGTCTGGCTATACTTCCTGTTTACAGAGGTCAGTGGCCATAGGATGGGGCAACCACTAGAGATAAAAGGGCAAAACTGTTTGCTTTGAGAATAAGAGGAAGGTAAACAAAGTCTGACCTTCATATCAACTGGCTCCAGGTAAAAATAGGTTGGCTGCACACAATGGTATCATCATGAGAGAAAGACAAGAACCAAATCAACCATGTTTATTGATACCCCAGTGATGAGAAAAGAGGCCAAATAGAAACCTTTGGGAGAGGGTGAAATTAAAGGAAAAGAAATATATGAAAGCAAAATAAAATAAAACATTTTCACTTATATATAACCATTCATTTATACATAGATTTCTGTATAAATATACTCTAAGTAATAGAGGAAAAACAAAAATGAGAGGTAGGAAACAAATGCCTTACTACCACTCAGCTGGTTCAGAGGTTAAGAAAGCCAGCTAGCTGACAGAAACTTTCTATAGCACCAATCCCTTGGAGTTACTTTGTTCCTCTTTGGAATAAATCTACTTGCCAGCCCTCTTATTCTGATGCCCCAAAACAAAAAGACATTTCAAAAAAAAAAAAAAATAGAATGCATTAGGAAAAAGATTTCATTAGGAAAAGATTCACTACAAACCAGCATCATACCTCTAATTAGGAGACACCAACTCCAGCTCCAGAAAGACAAAACTGAACCATCTTTTCCAATTTTAATGGTCTATGATTACAAACCAGAAGTTACCACCTAGCACCACCCTGTTGTGAAAAAGATCAATAGCTCTTAATTTCTGGAAGCTTTGGAGTTAAGGGGGTGGGGGCAGAGGAGAAAAAAAGGATACTTGGGAATAATGTTTAGCCTAAATCCTTCTGCTTCAAGTTCTAGAGTAAGATCATATTGTTCTCTGTTGGTAACAAGACTCTTCTATGATGGTCATGATTCTGTGAGGTCTCCAGAGGAACTTGGTTGCCTTAGACAGGGCTACCTTTAATTACTTACAAAATTCTAGAACATCAGATTTCATTAATTTCACTCCCTCACATAGAGTTATGCAGCTCTGACTTCATTAAGGATAACTCCATGTAAGGGTACAGCAAAATTTAGTAGCACACTCTGATCTAACTTCAATCTATACCTCACTGTCCCTCCTTGATCCACAGGCCTGCAGCCCCAAGGTTCTAGGTCTCACTCAAGTATCTTGGATTGACTCAGTTTATCTCTCCCAAAACCAAATGACATTAACCTGTTCATTAATCTATTATAACTCCCCCACTGACCTTAAACTGTTAGTTGTTTTTCCCCAAAAGACTCCTTTTCTCTCCTGAACTACTGCTATGTGCCTGGCACAACAGTCATTTCAGCAAATAAACCCACCAGTCCACTCATGGCTTTTGGGAGGACTAAAGTAGTTCACACAAACGAATGCAAAAATAAAATATCAAGATTCCATAAAAGCATGGAAACAGACTAGCAATTGGGCATTCATCCTTCTAATCCTCAGCATAATTGTTCATAAGAGAGTCTAGACAATCTAGATCCAGGTGATCTTACTGGAGGAACAGGAAAATCTCTCAGCAATTATATAAAATATAAGATCTGGTCTCCCTGACTCCTCCCAGGAAGCTCTAAACACCTAGTGTAACACACCCCTCCCCACAAATATAAAATCTATACTCACCCCTCCAAAAATGACAAGAGAGAAATAAGGGCTTTGGTATTAGCAAAATCCTACCCAAGTTATTTTTCTCACCCAAAGGTGTGCTATATAAATTAAATCTCTCATAAATTACATCAAGGCATCATTAATAGTTAAGTCTTTCCATGATCCCACAATGTGGGACCTCTAAGAACCATTCTGCTATAGTCAGTTAAATCTCAAAACTGAAAACCCATTTCTCTAAGGATTTTTACTTTCAATATGAGGCTTAGGTCATCCCTAGACACAGATAAACTGCAGTCCCAGAATAACACTACATGCTGGGCATCATTCATTTCTGTTATAGTAACTCCCAGCCATCAAACCCCTTTGTCAATTCCCAAATTACAGTATAAATGAAGCCAAAGCAGAAACACAAAAAAATGGCAGAGTAAGAAATCAGTTACCATAGATATGTAACTCTTGTAGTCTGAAAATTGAAATATCTCAGACCTATAACCACTACAAGGAACCTTATTTCTATCCTAATCTTTGCAAATCTAAAATTCCAGGAAACCCAAATTCACTAACTAAAAATTTCTTTCCTCCAAATTAAATGGTGTAAATAAATGCCCATGCTCAGGAATACAACCAAGAGCAAGACTGATTTGCATTCACAATTCACAATACACTTCCTGGAATTATCCTGAATAATTTCCCCCATTTTTTCCTTCAAACCTGCAGTTCTAAATATTTCATTTCAAAAACACTTACCTCTCCATTTCCTGGGAATAATTACATCTAATTTTCTATTTTAATCCTACTCTTCTTCCTGGCTTTTTCTCAGCTTTTGATCCATCTAGGGAAGAAGAGCTACTTTTTATTGAAGGCCTATGGATCAGGTATTATGTAGAAGTTATCACTAGTTCTTTCAACAGCACTGAAAACTGGATAATATTATTCACATTTACAGATGACAAGGTAAGTGGTGTACTGAAGGAAAAGTTTGGAATAAGAATTCTCTACACCTCACAATTAAGCCTACCAAGGATTCCTATTTTTCATTTTCCACTTAGAAAAAAAGAAATTGCCACACCAGCTCTTATATCATTTCACTAATCAAAGCTTTGGGCAAGCAATTCAGATTCCCCTTTCCTCACTATACCTTCTACCATACTAGTTATGCCAGTTGCCAAATTATTGCTTTTGTTACCTGAATGTGAAAATGGATCTGGGCCTTTTAAATATTTTTCCTTTTCCAGCTGACGTGATGTTAAGCTTTATAAGTAAAGGGTACTGCAGAGACTTTGCAGGAGGAAAGGGTTTTCCCTTTCAGTTTGGTTCTCTGGTCCTTCACCAGGTTGCTAGAGCAGAGGTTGGAAAACTGTGGCCCATGGGCCAAAACCAGCCTGCTGCCTATTTTTGTATGGTGTGTAGGCACAACTCATGTGGACTAGCACTTTGAGCTGCAGAGAACAAGACATAATGTCCCCACCTCATTTCACAGTCCACTCCCAACATATGCTTCTCTGGTCTGGGCCGTGCCTCACCATGGGCCAATGCTGGCCCCATACACAGTCCCCATTCTCCACTGTGGCAAATGAAAAAAAAATTTATATCTTTTTTTTTAATGTTTTTTTAAAAAATTATTATTTATTTTGAGAGAGCACACGAGCTGGGGAGAGGCAGAGAGAGAGCAGAAAGAGAGAGAATCCCAAGCAGACTCTGCACTGTCAGTACAGAGCCCAGTGTGGCACTCGACCTCACGAACTGCAAGATCATGACCTGAGCTGAAATCAAGAGTTGGACACTTAACCAACTGAGCCACCCAGGTGGCTAAAAGACCTACCTTTACCTTTAACAAGGTAGGAGTAACTTTTAATGAGAAAAACGCATAGAATACAATAGTTAATAACTTGAAAATTTTTAAGCACAATACTCATGTTTAACAACACACTAATAAAACTGAGATGGATCAAAGAGTTAAACATATAAAATGAAAGCAGGAAGAAGTTTATGTATTTATCTGATTTTAGGAAGAAGAAATATTTTCTAAGTATAAAATTAATGGAAGATACCACAGAGGAAATACTGACATGATTATATAAAAATCTAAAAGTTTTGTGCATTAAAGGATTAAGACAAGAGTGAAAAAGCAAACTGAGGAAAAATCTGCCAAAACAGTCTCAGAGTTATTTCAAAATTAAGAGTAAACCCCCAAATTAAGCAATATATAAATGAAAATAATGGTTAATATGTGAAAAAACAAGCTCTTCCCTTGACTATAATAACATTACAAAGTAAGTAATAATTTTTGACCTATCAAAGTAACAAAGATTATTTTTTAATAAAAACAGAGATAAGAGACTTCTATTTCCAGATAAGATAATCACTTCCATTCAACCTCTCCTATAAATAACAACCTTGGACTAAAATATATAAAACTACCAGAAGCCTCTAAAAAGCAGATAAAAGCAGGCAGACTGGCTCAGGGTCTCAGGACTTAGGGGACACGGTAGCTGCAAGTTCCTTGAGTTTTCTTTTTTGCCTCATATATATTCTGGACGCTAGAGCAGCCTAAAAACCAGAACTTCCAATGGCCCAGACAGGAAGAAAAAAAAAAAAAGGAGAAAATTCTATTCTGTCTAGCTATAGGACTGGCAAATAAGAAAGGGAGGACCATGGGATGGAATCTTTCCAATTTTTACCTATCCTATTGCAGGTGGTTATCCTCAAACTAGCAGCACTCCTTCCCCTCCTCACAACCAGTGAGGTGGCCCCTGAAAGGCAAACCCTATTTCAGCCTTCTACTCTATTCCAGGGAAGTGCCAATAAAGAGGCAGAGCAACTCCTCCTCCCCACTGTGCAGCAGTAGCAGATTCCGCATAACATAATCCTACAGCAACACTGTAGGGACTCAGCAGAATGGAGATAACAGAAGAAAGAGTCACTGAGCTTGAAGATAAAAAAAAAGTATTCAATATAAACAAGGGAAAAAAATGAAATGAGTTGAAAAATAGTCTTAGAGACCTGTAGGACAATATCAAAAGGAACAATATTCATGTCACAGAAGTTTCAGAGGGAGAGGAGAAAGAGACCGGAGCAGAAAAAATACATAATCATACATATATATAAAATAGTTGAAAATTACCCAAATTTAGTGAAAGGTATAAATTCACAGATCCAAAAAGCACAGCAAAACCCAAACAGATGAACTTAAAATTATAGTCAGACACATCACAATCAAACTACTTAAAAAACTGGAAGAAACAAACCTGAAAAGCAGACAAAGAAATACAAGACATTACATTAAGGGGAACAAAGACTCAAATCATGGCATTCAGGCCATTAGTTAGTGGAACATTTTTAAATGACCAATTATTGGTCCAGATGGCTTCTAAAATCCCTTCTGTGGGTTGCAAATTGAATATGGTGTTTGCATGTAATTGAATGGACAACTGTACACACACATGAAAAGGAGATACTGAATAATTCACTAAAGTGTACTACCTTCTCTGCATGAGAAGGATTAGAGAGAAAAAGAAAAGGCCTTACTGTTCCCTAGGGCACTGATTCTCAAAATGTAGTCCTTAAACCCCTGGGAAAGTCAAGACTTTCAGGGGAGTATCACGAGGTCAAAACTTTTCATAATAATCCTTAGAAACTATTTACCTGTGTTGACCTTGACTCCAATAGTGCAAAACCAATAGTGGGTAAAACTGCTGGCCTTTAAGCATGAATCAAGGCAGTGGCACCAAACTGTACTAGAAGACACTATATTCTTTACCACTACACACTTCTAGAAAAGAAAGGGAAGAAAAGTTTTACTTTAAATATCGTTGATGAAGCAATAAAAACTAATTTTATTAAATCCAAACCCTTGACTACCCTTTTTTTAATATTCTGTGTAGCAAAATATTTATTTTATATTTATTTTTATCTTTACTTTTTATCTTAAATATTTATTTAAAACTTTATATTATTTTTATTTATATTTATGACTGTATACCTAAACCAATTCTACTATGTACTATCCCAAAGAAAACAAGGTGAGCAACATTTCCCCTGCTTATTCTACCTTCGTCCTGTTCACGTCCTATACTGACCACGTAATGAGTCTCCTGCCTCTTCCCTTGCTGTAGAATATTTGTGTTCGGAAAGCCTCCATTTCTGAATCTGCTAAAATCGTTCTTCAAAAATTCGCAAACTTCACCACTCCAGAAGTGAAGGTTCACAAACAGACCTGGCAGGGATGCAGGCATAAGACTCGCCAGGGAGGTGGAGGGGCCCTCAGAATACCAGAGGAATCCAAATTAAAATGATGGTTCACAGATAACCTAATTCAGAGAGAGGGCACAGCCTCCCCAGGCTGCCCCGCCCTCTGACCTAGAAAACCCGGAACTCACGAGCTCAATAGTGGCCAAGCCCAGGAATTATAGTGGGCGGTGCTTCGCTGCAAGAACAAAACAAAACAAAACAAAACAAAACAAAACAAAACAAAACAAAACAAAACAAAACAAAACACAACACCTCAAACCTCCTCCCAGGAGCCTCCGCGCGGTGAGAAAAGCAAATGTTAGCCAATGAGAGCAGCTGTTCCGTGGCTTTCTCGCCCTATACCCCAAAGGCTGAAGGAAGGCGGCTCTTTAGAGCCAACGGGGAGTTATAAAGGACCTCGGTAGCTGCTGCCAGAGAGCTCCTGCCCCGCGTGGGATAAGAGGAACAAAAAAAGCTAAATAATAGTCAAAGGAGGAAATGCGACCATTATTAGGTAAGGCCGGGGAGCGAAAGGAACACTGAGAATGAAGGTTACTTTGTGAGGCTGAGGAGAGGAAAATGCTGGCCAAGTGGATGGAGGAAGAGACTCTTGGAGGTGGGAAAGAGTTGCTTGTGAAAGGTTTAGACCAGGCAGAGAACAGGTAACAAGGCATTTAGTCAGAAAGAATGGCATGGGCAGGGCCACAAGACGTTCTTTCTCCTGCACCTAGACCAGGTATTTCTGAATAGTCCACAAAATATATTCTTTCCCTTCCTGTGTTCACCTGCAAGTGTTTCCTTGTCCTCTGAAGAGCTTTCCTACTACAGGTGATGGTGTTTTGGAGTGATGGTGGGGCTCCAGAGCTGATGGCCTCAAGAAAGAATTCTTGAAAAGTCTTTGGTGCAAAAAGGTGATTTTATTAAAGCACAAGGACAGGATCCGTGGGCAGAGAGAGCTGCACTGGGGTTGTGAAGGTAACTGGTTACATACCTGCAGGTTGGGAGGGGTTTAGGGATAGAGTAAGTATCTAACGTATTTTGGAAGCAAGGTTTCCAGGACCTTAACAGGCTAGTGTTGTGAGGAAAACGCTATTTATTGCTGTTTAGTAAAACCTCAGTCACGAGACCGTTTAGATGTATATCAGAGGGCCATAAGCTTGGAGTGTGATTGCCAGCATATATCTTGGGGCAGTCGAGATAAAGGAAGTAGGCTTATAGGATGCTGGGGGGTAAGGATAATGTTAAGCCAAGATTCCCTTTTGCCCGTAGCAAAGCTCATCTAGGCAGCTGAGCTCCTAGAGGAAGATCACTCTGCCTGTTTCAAGGACTTGTCAACGGACTGTAGGCAATAAGGGAATTTAATTTGTCATTTGGCCTTAGTTTCCCACATCGCCATGGCAAGCACTTAAACTCCTTTCCTTTGTTCTTGGGTAGCCAGGAGTGTCTGAGGAATATCACATGTATCCCATCTGGGGTTGGAGGCTGGGGCGGGGGTGGGGTGGGGGTTGCTGTTAGCCTGTACTTTGCCAAGGGAGCTTGCCCCGTTTTCCCTCATCAGTCACTATGCTGTACATTACATACCCATGACTTATTTTATAACTGGAAATTTATTTCACCCATTTCACTGATCTATCCCACCCCCCACCTCTGGCAACCACCAATCTGTTCTTTGTGAGTTGGGTTTTTTCTTGTTTTTGTTGTTGTTTTGTTCTGTTTTTTTTTTTTAATTTATTTTTTAATATAATTTATTGTCAAATTGGTTTCCATACAACACCCAGTGCTCATCCCAACAAGTGCCCTCCTCCATGCCTATCACCCACTTTCCCCTCTCCCCCACCCTCCATCAATCCTGTTTGTTCTCAGTCCTTAAGAATCTGTTACAGTTTGCCTCCCTCCCTCTCTGTAACTATTTTTTCCCCTTCCCCTCCCCAATGGTCTTCTGTTCAGTTTCTCAAGCTCCACATATGAGTGAAAACATGGTATCTGTCCTTCTCTGACTGACTTATTTCACTCAGCATAATACCCTCCAGTTCCATCCCCATTGCTGCAAATGGCCAGATTTCATTCGTTCTCATTGCCAGGTAGTATTCCATTGTAAATATAAACCACATCTTTATCCATTTGTCAGTTGATGGACATTTAGGCTTTTTCCATAATTTGCTATTGTTGAAAATGCTGCTATAAACATTGGGGTACAAGTGCCCCTATGCATCAGTATTCCTGTATCCCTTGGGTAAATTCCTAGCAGTGCTATTGCTGGGTCATAGGGTAGACATATTTTTAATTTTTTGAGGAACCTCCACACTGTTTTCCAGAGCGGCTGCACCAGTTTGCATTCCCACCAGCAGTGCAGGAGGGTTCCCGTTTCTCCACATCCTCACCAGCATCTATAGTCTCCTGATTTGTTCATTGTAGCCGCTCTGACCGGCATGAGGTGGTATCTCAGTGTGGTTTTGATTTGTATTTCCTGATGAGGAGTGACATTGAGCATCTTTTCATGTGTCTGTGGGCCATCTGGATGTCTTCTTTGCAAAAGTGTGTATTCATGCCTTCTGTCCATTTCCTAACTGGATTATTTGTTTTTCGGGTGTGGAGTTTGGTGAGTTCTTTGTAGATTTTAGATACTAGCCCTTTATCTGATATGTCATTTGCACATATCTTTTCCCATTCCGTCAGTTGCCTTTTAGTTTTGTTGATTGTTTCCTTTGCTGTGCAGAAGTCTTTTATCTTGATGAGGTCCCAATAGTTCATTTTTGCTTTTAATTCCCTTGCCTTTGGAGAGGTGTCGAGTAAGAAATTGCTGCGGCTGAGGTCAAAGAGGTTTTTGCCTGCTTTCTCCTCTAGGGTTTTGATGGTTTCCTGTCTCAAATTCATGTCCTTCATCCATTTGAGATTATTTTTGTGTATGATGTAAGAAAGTTGTCTAGTTTCATTCTTCTTCATGTTGCTGTCCAGTTCTCCCAAAACCATTTGTTAAAGAGACTTTTTTTTCCAGTGGATACTCTTTCCTGTTTTGTCAAAGATTAGTTGGCCATACATTTGTGGGTCCAGTTCTGGGTTCTCTATTATATTCCATTGGTCTATGTGTCTGTTTTTGTGCCAATACCATACTGTCTTGATGATTACAGCTTTGTAGTAGAGGCTAAAGTCTGGGATTGTGATGCCTTCCACTTTGGTTTTCTTCTTCAATATTACTTTTGCTATTTGGGATCTTATGTGGTTCCATACAAATTTTAGGATTGTTTGTTCTAGCTTTGAGAAGAATGCTGGTCAATTTTGATTGGGATTGCATTGAATGTGTAGATTGCTTTGGGCAGTATTGACATTTTAACAATATTTATTCTTCCAATCCATGAGCATGGAATGTTTTTCCATTTCTTTGTGTCTTCTTCAATTTCCTTCATGAGCTTTCAATAGTTTTCAGCTTACATGTCTTTTACATCTTTGGCTAGGTTTATTCCTAGGTATTTTATGGTTCTTGGTGCAATTGTAAATGGGATCAGTTTCTTGATTTCTTTTTCTGTTGCTTCATTATTGGTGTATAGAAATGCAGCCGTTTTCTGTACATTGATTTTGTACCCTGCAACTTTGCTGAATTCATGTATAAGTTCTAGGAGTCTTTTGGTGGAGCCTTTTGGGTTTTCCATGTAGAATATCATGTCGTCTGCAAAAGGAAAGTTTGACTTCTTCTTTGCCAATTTTGATGCCTTTTATTTCATTTTGTTGTCTAATTGTTGATGCTAGGACTTCCAACACTGTGTTAACTAACAGTGGTGAGAGTGGACTTCCCTACTGTGTTCCTTATCTCAGGGGGGAGCTCTCAGTTTTTCCCCATTGAGGATGATATTAGCTGTGGGCTTTTCATATATGGCTTTTATGATGTTTAAGTATGTTCCTTCTATCCCAACTTTCTTGAGGGTTTTTATTAAGAAAAAAAATGCTGTATTTTGTCAAATGCTTTTTTTACCTCTATTGACAGGATCATATGGTTCTTATCCTTTCTTTTATTAATGTGATGTATCACATTGATTGATTTGTGGGTATTGAACCAGCCCTGCAGCCCAGGAATGAATCCCATTTGATCATGGTGAATAATTCTTTTTATATGCTGTTGAATTTGATTTGCTAGTATCTTGTTGAGAATTTTTGCATCCATGTTCATCAGGGATGTTGGCCTGTAATGCTCCTTTTTTGCGGGGTGTCTGTCTGGTTTGGGAATCAAGGTAATGAGGGCTTCATAGAATGAATCCAGAAGTTTTCCTTCCATTTCTATTTTTGGAACAGCTTGAGAAGGATAGGTTAACTCTGCTTTAAATGTCTGGTAGAATTCCCCTGGGAAGCCATCTGGCCCAAGACTCTTTTTTGTTGGGAGACTTTTGATAACTGATTCAATTTCTTCACTAGTTATGGGTCTGTTCAAATTTTCTATTTCTTCCTGTTTGAGTTTTGGTAGTGTGTGGGTGTCTAGGAATTTGTCCATTTCTTCCAGGTTGTCCAGTTTGTTGGCATATAATTTTTCATGCATTCTCTGATAATTGCTTGTATTTCTGAGGGATTGGTTGTGGATAAATCCATTTTCATTCATAATTTTATCTATTTGGGTCCTCTCTCTTTTCTTTTTGAGAAGTCTGGCTTTGGGTTTATCAGTCTTGTTTATTTTTTCAAAAAAACAACTCTTACTTTCATTGATCCGTTCTACTGTTTTTTTTGGATTCCATATTGTTTATTTCTGCTCTGATCTTTATTATTTCTCTTCTTCTACTGAGTTTGGGGTTTCTTTGTTGTTCTGCTTCTAGTTCCTTTAAGTGTGCTGTTAGATTTTGTATTGGGGATTTTTCTTGTTTCTTGAGATAGGCCTGGATTGCAATGTATTTTCCTCTTAGGACTACCTTTGCTGCATCCCAAAGGGTTTGGACTGTTGTGTTTTCATTTTCATTTGTTTCCATATATTTTTTAGTTTATTCTTTAATAGCCTGGTTGACCCATTCGTTCTTTAGTATGATGTTCTTTAACCTCCATGCATTTGGAGGTTTTCCAAAATTTTTCCTGGGGGGGATTTCAAGTTTCATAGCATTGTGATCTGAAAGTGTGATCTCAATTCTTTTGTATTTATTGAGGGCTATTTTGTGAACCAGTATGTGATCTATCTTGAGGAATGTTCCACATGCACTCAAGAAGAATGTATTTTCTGCTGCTTTTGGACAAAAAGTTCTAAATATATCTGTCAAGTCTATCTGGTCTAGTGTATCATTCAGGGCCATTGTTTCTTTATTGGTTTTCCATCTAGATGATATGTCCATTGTTGTAAGTGGAGTATTAAAGTCCCCTGCAATTACCACATTCTTACTAATGAGATTGCTTAGATTTGTGATTAATTGTTTTATATATTTGGATGCCTTGAATTTGGTGCATAAGCACTTAAAATTGTTAGGCCCTGTAATTATTATATAATGCTCTTCTTCATCTCTTGTTACAGTCTTTAGTTTAAAATCTAGTTTGTCTAATATAATTATGGTTCCAGCTTTCTTTTGACTTCCAGTAGCACATCAAACATTTTTTAATGGACAAGACTAAACTATCGTAACTATGGATGCATATTTGTGTGATAAAATTGTATTTTAAAAAAGCAAGGAGTGATTACTTTAAAAGTCATGTGAGCATTTACATATGGGGGAAGAGAGAGGATTATTACTGGGACAAGGTTAATAGAATTTCTGGAGTGAGGTGCACAGTTCTATTTCTTCACCTGGGTTTCTCCTACTGGAGTCCATGAGGTACCAGTTTATTGTCTTCTACACTTGCCTAGTTATAGTTAGTCATATAATTCATGCTAATTGAATTAATGTAATTCATAGTACAGTCTCAAGACATCTCACACTAAGGACAGAAAATCCTTACAAGATGGAAAGACGCTGAATTTTCCTGTCACCTATTGCACCCCTAGTGTTAGTGGGTTTTAATGTCTGAGGGCACTTATATGTGTGTTTAATAGGGAGGGGTAATACTCATAGTGACTTGTGTCTTAATTTTTAATAGTAAAGTTATAAACTTTATATTCAACTTGGATTTTTTGTAAACGTTTATGTTTATTTCTTTTGAGATTTAGTGCTCATTTAGTTTATAAATTTAACAAATTAAATTTCCTTAAATATTGAACACCATTTACAAACTTTCTCTCCAGCATTAAACCCTGTTATACACTGAAAGGATTCTGAACCATTTATTTGTCCTGAAATTACACCATCTTTCTCTTTCATATAATTCTTATGTGTGTCATGGCTACCATTTTGTAGTCCTATTGATATTTACTACCTTCAGAAGTAAATTGTTCCCCTGACTACCATCCGTCAGGGTTCCTTTCCTCCTATGTAGGGCCCCTCCAATCAGAGTAAACATTAATTATCACTAGGTCACCTGTGATGGACCTTTAGCTGGTCAGTGTAAATTCAGTAGAATAATTTGCCTTAAAAAATACTGTGCTTACTGATATACTCAAATGCCTAGATATTGCAATAACAATATTCTTATCCACAGTGACCAATTATTTTTTTTCTTCCTTTTCTTCAAACCTTTTTTTGGCTCACTTTCTTCCTTTTAACATCATTGACTGAGCCCAGTGGCTTAAATTGTAGCTGTAACTTCAACACTGGGGGACACTGAGGCAGAGTTGCCATTACTTACAAAGCCTGGCTTGCTCTTTTGTAGCGGTTAAGATTTATGGACTCTGAAGTCTGGCAAACTTGGGTTTGAATCGCAGCACTAACACTTATTTGCTGTGTGATCTTGGGCAAGTGATTTCACTTCTCTCAATTTCATCCATAAAATTTGGATATTATGAGGAATAAATAAGGCTGATATTTCTAGAGCATTTAGTGCTTTATTGACAATGTTGTTGTAGCTTAAAGCAAAATATAGTACTTACCTTGGTTCTTAATATCCTCTTTCTTATTTCCACATGTAGAAATCAGGAATCCTCCTCTACTTTGAGATGAATATCAAAATACACCTCTTCATGAAGTTGTCCTGATTCCCTTAATATAACCTTTGCATCTTCTTAAAATCCATGCACTTTGTGCCTCATTAGTGTACTTATTTTGTATCCTCAATGGATTATAAGCTCCTTTGCACAAATACTCCCTAAAACCTAAAATATCACTTTGCATATAGCATAGGCAATAATTGGTGAAATAAACCCGCAGTTACTTATCATTAATGCTACTGTCAGTGTTCTTCAGCCAAAGGCTGCAGGAACACCTGCAGTTAAACAAGTTGGATCTTTTACTCACTCATAGCAAGAGAGAACATGTACCACAAGGAGCTGTGGAGTGTCTCAGTAAGAGGATGTTAGAAAGAATTTATTTTGGGATTTGGGCTTTGGTTTGGTAATTTGGGGGAGAGTCTGAGGAAGTGGAGGTTTTAGGCTTGGTGGTTCTAAAAATCAAGGCAACACTATGATTGGGTATTAATAAATTTTATCTATGGGGAGCATAAACTAGGGCAGAGGCAAAGATGTAATTGGTAAAGAAGTAGCATTAATTCATTTAGTTGAAAGGGAGATGTTTGGCATTGTGGGTTGTACAAGGTGTCTGAAGTGGATATCCTTGTGAGATTATGTCCAAATGGAAGACACCATAGCTTATCTGTGAGTGTCAAAGCAGTTCCTGGATATTAGAGGTAGTTAGTTATTTCTTTCTCACTACATTCCATTTGTGGAAATCCCACACATTTGTTGTTTCTCAGTCAAGAATTACAAAAGGTAATTTTGCATTGCTCTTGGTGTTGAACTCTAAGATTCAGGCTATCACAAATGTCTCTAATTGGTCTTGGGCCTAAGAAGAAGTTTTCCTTTTGAGTAGTGATTGGGACCTTTCTTTTCCCCTCAAAATTTAAGAACTCCTTGATACACACATAGAAATATATTATTGCCCTTGAAAAATTAACCATGATCATAATATAAAGGCTTTGAAGTCAGACCATCTGGGTTCATTTTCCAACTCTGACACCTTTCTACACTTGTGATTTTTAGAAAGTTATTTAATTTCTCTGCTCCTTAGGTTTCCTTATTTTAAAAATAGGTTTAATACTACCTATGATACATTGTTGAAATCATTATATACCTTATTAAATCCACTGGAAAATAAGTCCAATGACTGCAAGGATGGTTCCATATTCACAGATCAATCAACATGATACACCACATTAATAAAAGAAAGGATAAGAACCATATGATGATTTCAATAGATGCAGTAAAAGCATTTGACAAAGTACAACATCCATTCATCATAAAAACCCTCAACAAAGTAAGGATAGAGGGAACATACCTCAACATCATAAAGGCCACATATGAAAGTCCCACAGCTAATAATCATCCTCTATGGGGAAAAACTGAGAGTTTTTCCTCCACAGTCAGGAAAAAGACAGGGATGTCCACTCTCACCACTGTTATTTAACATAGTGCTAGAAGTTCTAGCTTCAGCAATTAGACAACAAAAAGAAATAAAAGGCATCCAAATGGGTAAAGAAGTCAGACTTTCACTATTTGCAGATGACATGATACTCTATGTAGAAAATCCAAAAGACCACACACACACACACACACACACACACACACACACACACACACAAACCTTACTAGAACTGATACACAAATTCAGTAAAGTCACAGGATACAAAATCAATGTACAGAAATCTGTTGCATCTCTATACACCAATAATGAAGCAGCAGAATGATAAATTGAAAAATCAATCCCATTTACAAGTGTACCAAAAAACCATAAGATACTTAGAAATCTAACCAAAGAGGTAAAAGATCTGTACTCCAAAAACTATAAAATACTTATGAAATAAAGTGAAGATGACACAGAGAAATGGAAAAACATCCCATGCTCATGGACTGGGTGAACAAATATTTTTAAAATGTCTATATTATTCAAAGCAATCTACACATTTAATACAATCCATATAAAAATACCACCAGATTTTTCACAGAGCTAGAATTTGTTAGCCAAAGCAATCTTGAAAAGCAAAGCTGGAGGCATCATAATTCCAGAGTTCAAGTTATATTACAAAACTCTAGTAATTCAGCCAGTATGGTACTGGCACAAAAACAGACACAGAGATCAATGAAAAAGAATAGAAAACCCAGAAATGAACCCACAAATATATGGTTAACTAATCTTCAACAAAGCAGGAAAGAATACCCAATGGGAAAAAATCTCTTCAAAAATGGTGTTAGGAAAACTGGACAGCAACATGCAGAAGAATGAAACTGGACCACTTTCCTACACCATACACAAACATAAATTCAAAATGGATGAAAGATCTAAAATGTGAGACCTGAAACAATGAAAATCCTAGAGGATAACACAGGCAGTAACCTCTTTGACATAGGCTATAGCAATTTTCTTACTGACATGTCTCTGGCAGCAAGGTAAACAAAATAAAAAACTATTGGAACGTCATCAAGATAAAAAGCTTCTGCACAGTGAGGGAAACAATCCACAAAACTAAAAGACAGCCTATGGAATGGGAGAAGGTATTTGCAAATGACATATCTGATAAAGGATTAGTATCCAAAATCTATAAACAACTTACCCAAATTCAAAACCCAAAAAGTAAATAACGCAGTTAGGAAATGAGCAGAAGACATGAATAGACATTTTTCCAAAGAAGACATCCAAATGGCTAACAGACACATGAAAAGATGCTCAACATCACCTGTCGTCAGGGAAAGGCAAATCGAGAGTGCAGTGAGCTATCACCTCACACCAGTTAGAATGGCTAAAATCAACACAGGAAACAACACATGTTGGCAAAGATGCAGAGAAAGGGGAACCCTCTTGCACTGTGGGTAGGAATACAAACTGGTGCAACCACTCTGGAAAACAATATGGAGGTTCCTCAAAAAGTTAAAAATAGAACTACCCTAGGACTCAGCAATTGTACTACTACGTATTTACCCAAAAATACTGATTTGAAGGGATACATACACCTGAATGTTTATAGCAGTATCGTCAACTATAGCCAAATTATGGAAAGAGCCCAAATATCCATCGACTAATGAATGGATAATGTGGTATATATACACAATGGAATATTACTCAGCCATCAAAAAGAAATCTTGCCATTTGCAATGATGTCGATGGAGCTAGAGAGTACTATGCTAAGTAAGTCTGTCAGAAAAAGACAAATACCATATAATTTCACTCATGTGGAATTTAAGAAACAAAACAGATGAACATAGGGGGAAAGAAAGAAAAAGGCAAACCAGAAAAGTCTCTTAACTATAGAGAACAAACGGAGTTAGTGGAGGGGAGGTGATCAGGGAGATAGGTTAGATGGGTGGTGGGTATTAAGGAGGGCACTTGTGATGAGCACTGGGAGTTGTATTTAAGTGGTGAATCACTAAATGCTACACCTGAAACAAACAAACAAAAACCCCAATAAGACAAGAATCTTCTCTGACTTGTTAACCACCCTATTCTCAACTAGTATTGTGCTGAGAAGCACACACTAGGTGTTCAATAAATACTGGTTAAATGAATGATTATAAAGTACTTACAGCCTTGCAACATATTAGGCATGTAAAAAGTTTGGCTATAATATATATTATTATCATCACTATTATTATTCTCCTAACAGTGTTATCTCCTAACACTCTCAAGAGCTGTAACATTAACCTAGTTATAATACTGTTTGGATCCAGTCATATTACAGCAACTGTGCTTTGCTTGTATCTTCTAATTGGTTCTAAACTCTTGAGTATATTCATAGGCTTTCTACCATCAAGTTTACCTGTCATCATAGTGTTATACAGTGAACTCCTTCAGCCAACCTACTGAAGCCCTTATTCTTATCTCTCTCTACAAAATCACTTCAAAGTCTATGTGGCAATTTCATTTGGAGCCTAATCCTTACCACACTGTAACCTTGAGATATGCCTGAGTCCTGTTGTCCTCACTTGTCTTTAGCACTTGATCCTTCTTGAACTTGCTCCTTTGTTACATTTTTCATTCTCTTCTTTATGGTGGAGTTACTTGGATAAGGTCAGATGAGATCTGCAACTATGGAATACACTTTCGTCAAAATTTAAGAAGGGCTTGTTAGGCTTTGGTCTTTTTGCAGTGAGAACAGGATAGGCCTAGAGTTTGATCTTCTGAAAGTTCTGTGTTAATTATTAAATAATGGCTCATTGTGAGAGGAAGTGATATATTTGGTTTTGGGCACTCTTCATTTGAGTTAATAAAAGGAGATATTCCAGAAGAAAGTGGAAATATTAAAATTAACCTTCAGTGAAAGTTAAGTCAATAGAAACAGTTTAAATATTTTATTGAATAGATTATACATCCTATGAATTTATTATACATTCCTCCCTGACCTTATTCTTCTTCAAACCTTGCCCAAACCATGACACTCTCTGGCAAAGTCCAGAATTGTAAGAAAGCTCAGGAATGGAGTAAGGCTCAGGAATAAAATAAAAGGGCCTGATGCTCACATTACTCGGTAATTAAAAATAACAAGAGCTTTTTAAAGCAGTATTAACATGTCACCAAGGTCACTAAATCAGTTTAGAAGGCTGGCAACACTTGTACATAAGAGTAACCAGACTCCCCCTTGCAAGCCCTCATAGAATTTTAAAATAAGTCAGAGAGTCTGGGTACTTTTAGAAAATCTTGCATTCCCATATGAGCTCTTTTCTGTATAGGTACTGTATTTTGACAATCATTTGGCCAAGTCAGCTAGTCTGGATTAGTGCCTGCTAATATACCTATTACAATATTCCAGAGTTTATTTGATTATGCCCCTTTGACAGTTTTTACTATTACAAACATGCTACAGTAAGTCTCTCTTTATATTCCTCTTTGTGTACATGTGCATATAATTCATTAGGAGAGATCTCTAGAAATGGAATTCCTGGTTGAAGGGTGTATGCATACAATGTCTTGGTAGGTATTGTCAAATTGCTCTCTGAAAGGGCTGAACCGATTTAAATTAATGCCAATAGTGTTTTACTGTTTTAATTTGCATTTTCCCATTGGTGCAGTTGAACATCCTTTCATGTGTTTAATTTTTCATTTGTATTTCTTTTGTGAATTGTTTCTATTTTTCTGTAATGTTTTATATTGTTTTATTATTGACTTGTAGAAGGTCTTTACATTCTACAAGAAAGAAAATGACAGAATGTCAGATAGAAGCTAGCCTATAACTAGAACCTAGGCCCAGAAGTTCCCTACTTAATAGAAACAATTTCAGAGAACACCTACATCAAACAAGGCTATTTGTGACTCTGTTGGAGCAAGACAAAAATACTACCAGTCTGTAATCATGTCTGAGCACAGATAAAAATAACACTGTGCAAATTACAAAAAAATGACCAAACATCCCCTTCTCCCAGCTAATACAAGGGCCTGCTACTGCTTAATCAATTACAGTTTCAGCTCTATTCAAGTCCTCCCACCTCTGGATAATTAAATTATCCAATCATGGAATTGCCCCACGTTCTGGCAGACTCTCCCCAAACTTAACACAAGCCCAAATCACAAGCCAATTCCTCTTAATCCACTCTTAACCCCCCACAGGTTCCCCATGGTGCATAGTCTCTCTTGCTGCAGCATGTAAAAATCCGACTCTGCTTACCTACAGGTTTCCTGGCACTTTTGGCTGGTGGACACAAACCTCTAGATATTGATTGCTCTCATTCATGACACAGATACTTTCCCCTTGTCTTTCTGTTATCTCTTAACCTTGTTTATGGTATCTTCTATTATTGATAAGTTGCTAATTTTATGTTGTCTGTTTTATCAGTCTTCTCCTTTATGGCTTCTTAGTTTTGTGACTTGTTTCCCTGCCTTAGGTCATAAAAATAGTATCCTACATATTTTTAAAGTTGTTTTTATTGTTTCATTCTTTAATCCATCTGGGATTTAACTTTGTGTGTAGATAATGAAGGCTGAAGTTCTTTCCAAATCTAGGGACACTTTAGGACTTTATTCACACCCATCACTTTCTCTGGGTCGCTTTCCTTGACTCTTTCTACCTCTCCATTTCAACAGTATGGGTTAGGAGTCATTGTGTTTTGTTCCCATAGCACACATCACAACAATCATCACTTGTCTTAGACTAGTTTGCTTGAAAGCAAGGGCAGCATTTATTTGTTTTACTTCCATGTCTAGTATGTTGCCTACACAGTAGAAGTTTAATATTTATCAACTGACCGCCTATTCTCCTTACTTCATCTCCTGGAGAGCAAAGGCCAGATCTTATTTGGTGGGCCTTTATCGGTGTATTTGAGATTTGATTTGAGAATGAAAGAAACCAGAAATTGTAGTCCTTGGGTTGTTGCCGTGGCAATGGGGCGGGTTTTTCAGGTCTGCACCCTCAGTTATGCTTTCCAATGGCTAAGAAACTGACTGCTTGCCTCACTCCCTTTCATAATTTTCTCCCCACCTATTTACACTTAAAACTAAAATTATGCAAACTGCATAAATAATTTCCGGGCAGTTTTGCAAAATCCCTTTCCTGGGAGATCTGGCTCCCTCTTGCATTAAGGCTGAGGGGACATAACGTAGTGGACTCCTGTCCTCCAGGTACCACAGGCATCAGGACCAAGGGACCATGCGGGGTCCCGAGGCTACCGCAAGAGGTGCTGGAGAAAGATTAGGTGCCAAGAGTGGGTAAAAGCCGAAAGTACCTACCTTTTGAGTACTTTCCCATATTCTGAAGGCTGGGTGAGTCTAATCTGAACCATCCGATGGGTCAGAGCATGCACGCCCCCTTGGTGGGGAGGGGGAATCTGCAGACGGAAGTGGAGCCGTAGCTTGTGGGGAATGTAGTCTCAGGGCTTCTTAAATGGGACTAGGAGGCCACTCAGCCCCAGGACTGTCTCAGTCATTTGCCTCAGAAGGAAGAGTCTGTTGTGCTCCTTATTAATGAGACATAGAATAAGAAATGGGTGAGATGATGGCTACAGACAATCTGGGGTAGAAGTTGACAGATTCCTAAATTTCACCCTCCTGAAGATCAGGGGCTGCTCTCCTTCAGTTTCTTTCTTTGAAACTGCTGAGGGTTCCAGAAACCGACTAGGAGTTTTATTTTGCTCACCTAAGCATTGGAGTGAGGGAGTGAGGTTGTGTTTGGTTTCTGTTTCTTTTTCCCCGGAGAGTGCTAATGGGAAAACTCAAGTCTGTGAAGATGCTTAGCACAGTGCTTGGCACAAAGAAGTCAGTAGGTTTGTGGCCTTTGTGGAACCTAATATGGTAAAGGCCTCTGAGGGTAAAAGTGATCACCCATTATGGGTACCGACTTGAAGGGAAGAAATATATGGTTTGGGTCAGAGGATCTATGGGTCTGTCCTTTCCCATTGCTTGACTCCCCATAGTAGCTCTTGAACACTCCCTCATTTCACTGAAGAAAAAAACCGAGAGATAATGAGCTCAATCAAGCTCCTACCATGACATAGCAACAGCATTGAAACTAGTACCCAGGGCTCATTCTCCAATGACTTACCTACAGGCAAGCCAATGAGGTGTGGAGATCAGCTTCTCACACTTCTGAGAGTGAATAAAGGCTAGAGAGGTAGTGTCAGGGAAAAGTGTCGTCAGAATTCTGGCTTTCTGCCTAGACAAATGGATGTCCCTACATCTGGGGAGTTTCTTATGTAAGTTGGCTCTACAAAGTAAGTTTACCTTTCCCATGAGCTTTGGGTTGTGAGGAATAACTGAATCTCCAGTGATAAGGAGCCTGGGACCCATGAAATTGGTAAAGTAGACATATTCAAATGTGTCCTATGCTCTAACCTAAGCTGTATTATCCCTTCTATTTTATGTCCCCTCTTCCTTGTAGTGATTATTATTATTATAAGTTCTAAGCTAACCTATGAGAGGCACCTGGGTGGCTCAGTTGGTTGGGTGTCCGACTTCGGCTCGGGTCATGATCTAGCGGTTCGTGGGTTCGGGCCCCGCTTCAGGCTCTGTGCTGACAGCTCAGAGCCTGGAGCCTGCTTTTGATTCTGTGTCTCCCTCTCTTTCTGCCCCTCTGTCACTCATGCCCTATCTCACTTTCTCAAAAATAAATAAACATTAAGCTAACCTATGAAATGATAGAGTTAGAGGATTTTATTATTTTCTTCTTAGATACCTTCAGAAATTGAATTCCTAATTCAATGATAATCAGCAGCATGGGATTTGGAAAAAGCAGAGGTCTTAGCCTTAGGAAAGCCTAGACTCAAGTCCCAGCTTGATCATTAAATCTGACATAAATTACTTCTCTGAGTTTTCTTATCTATTAAATGGGAGTACTGATACTTCATCAGGCTGGGGTCGAATACACATGAGATTTTTATCAGAGTAAAGCACTTAACACATGGTGAAGGGTACATGGGTTCAAGGATTTTGAGCTTCAGGTCCCCAAATGTCCCTGAGTTGTGTTTGAAAAAGTATAAAAGTAAGAAACATAAAAAGAAGTGTTTAGAGGAAGTTCTGGGGAAAATCTCTTTTCTGAGGGAATGGTTAGCAGGAGGTGTGTAGTCAGAATTTGGAATGCCAGCATGTAAATTAAGATGGTGTTTAATTTCCATAGAGTTCCTGTATATGCCAGGCTGGACTTCTGAGAGTCCGTATCTATTTTCTTAAAAGATGGCTTTTCCCCTGGCCTACAGTTGTCCTCCAAGCTAGATAATGGCCAGGCATTGGAGACAGAAGAGTAACCTGTGTTGTAACTCAGGAACATCCTCCCTGGAATCAGGAGTTCAGCATAAATGGGGGCTCTTTCGGCCCAAATATTTCTTTCCATAGCTTCTTTGAATTAGCTCTGACTCAATTCTGGCAGTTATGCCTTGAGGGGTTGAAGTCAAAATTACACCAAGGAACACATACTGGAAGGACAGGAGCAGATTCTTAATGTTCTGCCCAAGGATATCTAGGTATGTGTTCAGTAGCACAGTCCAAAAATTGATGAGGATTTGTAACCATGACATAAGAGAAAGCTTGCAGAAAGAGTCCTGGAAGTTCACATAGTAGGTGAGATAGGGCACTTGGGTTATCCACGAGAGAGGGAATCTAGAAGGGCAGAGTTGAAGAGAAGGAATAGAGCTCATTGGCTCTTGGTTTCCCATAAGGACACACACAAATTAAGTATGTGGAATACTGGAAAATATTCTTGAGGATTTTCTTCCAAAAAGGAAAACAACAAGCAGCAGTGAGGAAGAGATTTATGTATCTTTGGGCCAGTATCCTTGCTGTGTGTTACAAGATTTGTATTTCTCTTGGGCCTCTAATCTTTTTAGAGAAGTTTGTGATTCTTTCCTAAGGCCCTATACCTCTAATTTTAATTTGTCTCTTTGCTTATAGTTATCAACTACTGTAGCATAGCAGAGGTCATGATGGGAATACATGAAACTAGAAGGCATGAATACAGGACAACAAAGTTGAGTAGAGATTGGAAGGTCCTTCTTCTAACTCTCAGTACCCTATATCTCAGGAGATCCTAGCTTTAGGTTTAGGCCAAAGTCTTTTGGAAATTTATTTAATATCCCTAATAACCCCTGAAAACAGGACTCTATTTTCTCTTTCCCCTTCTCTTTTCCTCAGGTCTATGCATCTCAAGCCAGTTTTCCAAGAAGTCTTAACCCTGAATTCTATAGCAACAAGGAATGGTCTTCAAGTCTAAATACAGAAATAGGACCAGAAACTCGATGGAATTGGCATTACTGACTTCCCCAGTACAGAAAACTAAACCATAATTTGAAGAACTTTCCTAAGAAGAGGAGTCACAGTATCTGTATCCCAGATTGGAGGAATAGGGAAAGTCCAGGTAAGTGAGTAGAAATGTCTGTTATTTAAGCCCAATATAGACAGAAAACAGGTTATGACCTTTCTCCTTCTCCCCTCAACCCAAACTTCTTACTCTCACTTTCTGAGAAGCAAATTCAGTTTGGGACCATCCTAGGGCAGAGCAATAGATGGTCTTGAAGGCAAACTATCTTTCTAGAATCAATTTTATGGAGAACAGATCTAGATTTCAAATCAAGGATGAAAAACACATAAAAAATACATTTCAGTTTTCATTTTCCTAGTAATATTACCTTTGGGAAGATAGACCCTATTGTAATGAAGAAAGTAAGAATATTCCTTATTTCTAATTACTTTCTTCTTCTCTAGATCACTCACCTTCCTAGTTTCCTTCTCTTCCTGATGATAGTAATTCTAGAGACCGAAAGATGGTATACCCAATTTTCTTACAGTCAGGTCCTAAGTAAGTTTTTCTTTTTTTTTTCCCTTTTTTTCAAATAACATCTTTTATTTTTTTTCTTCCAAGATTTTATTTAAATTCAAGTTATTTAACATATTGTGTAGTATTTGTTTCAGAAGTAGAATTCAGTGATTCATCACTTATATATAACACCCAGTGCTCATCACAAGTGCCCTCCTTAGGGTTCCTGGATGGCTCAATCGGCTAAGGGACTTGATTTTGGCTCAGGTCATGACATCACAGTTGTGAGATCAAGCCTCATGTTGAGCTCTGTGCTCGGCATGGAGGCTGCCTGCTTGAGATTCTCTCTCTCCCTCTGCCCCTTCCCCGCTTGCACGCATGTGTGCGCTCTCTCTCTCTCTCTCTCTCTCTCAGTCTCAAAAAAAAAAAATGGTAGCAACAAGTGCCCTCTTTAATGCCCATCACCCACTTAGCCCATTCCCCCACCCTCCTCCTCTCCAGCAATCCTCAGTTTGTTCTCTGTAGTTAAGAGTCTCTTGTGGTTTGCTTCCTTCTCTGTTTTTATTTCATTTTTATTTTTCCTTCCCTTCCTCTATGGTCATCCACATATGAGTGAAGTCAAATGGTATTTGCCTTTCTCTGATTGATTTATTTCACCTAGCATAATACACTCTAGTTCCAGCCACATTGTTGAAAATAGCAAGATTTCATTCTTTTTGATGGCTGAGCAATATTCCACTGTACATATATACCACATCTTCTTTATCCATACATCAGTCAATGGACATTGGCTGTCTCCATAATTTGGCTATTATTGTTAGTGCTTCTATAAACATTAGGGTGCATGTGCCCCTTTGAATCAGTATTTTTGTATCCTTTGGATAAATACCTAGTAGTGCAATTGCTGGGTCTTAGGGTAGTTCTGTATTTAACTTTCTGAGGAACCTCCATGCTATTTTCCAGAGTGGCTGCACCAGTTTGCATTCCCTCCAACAGTGCAAGAGGGTTCCCCTTCCTCTGCATCCTCGCCCACATGTTGTTTCCTGAGTTGTTAATGTTAGCCATTCAGACAGGTGTGAAGTGGTATCTCCTTGTGGTTTTGACTTGTATATCTCAAATGATTAGTGATGTTGAGCATTTTTTCATGTGTCTATTATCCATTTTTATGCCTTCTTTGGAGAAGTGTCTGTTCATGTCTTCTGCCCATTTTTTTTTAATTTTTTTTTACATTCATTTATTTTTGAGAGACAGAGACAGAACACAAGTCAGGGAGAGACAGAGAGAGGAGACACAGAATCCAAAGCAGGCTCCAGGCTCCAGGCTCCAAGCTGTCAGCACAGAGCCTGACGTGGGGCTCAAACTCACAAACTGTGAGATCATGACCTGAGCTGAGGTCGGACACTTAACCGACTAAGCCACCTAGGTGCCCTGTCCTCTGCCCATTTCTTAACTGGATTATTTATTTTTGAGGTGTTGAATTTGGTAAGTTCTTTATGTATTTCAGATACTAGTCCTTTATCACATATGTCATCTACAAATATCTTCTCCTATTCCATAGGCTGCCTTTTAGTTTTGTCGATGGTGTCTTTCATGTGCAGAAGCTTTTTTATCTTGATGAAGTTCTAGTAGTTCATTTTTGCTTTTGTTTCCCTTGCCTCAGGAGACATGTCTAGTAAGAAGTTGCTATGGCTGATGTCAAAGAGGTTGCTGCTTATGTTCTCTTTTAATATTTTTATGGTTTCCTGTCTCATATTTAGATCTTTTACCCATTTTGAATTTATTTTTGTGTATGGTGTAAGAAAGTGGTCCAATTTCATTCTTCGGCGTGTTGCAGTCTAGTTTTCCCAACATCATTTGTTGAAAAGACTTTTTTCCATTGGATACTCTTTTTTTTTAATGTTTATTTATTTTTTGAGAGAAAGAGAGCGCGCATAAGCAGGGGAAGGGCAGAGGGAGTGGACAGAGGATCTGAAGCGAGTTCTGGGCTGAGAGTAGAGAGCCCAATGTGGGGCTCGAACCTGCAAATGGTGAGATCTTGACCTGAGCTGAAGTTGGACACTTAACCAACTGAGCTATCCAGGCATCCATCCATTGGATAGTCTTTCCTGCTTTGTCGAAGATTAGTTTACCATATAGTTGTGGGTCCATTTCTGGGTTTTCTATTCTTTTCCATTGATCTATGTGTCTGTTTTTGTGCGAGTACCATACTGTCTTAATGATTACAGCTTTGTAATATAGCTTGATGTCTAGAATTGTGATGCCTTCCACTTTGCCTTTCTTATTCAACATTACTTTGGCTATTTGGGGTCTTTCCTGGTTCCACACAAATTTTAGAATTGTTTGTTCTAGCTCTGTGAAAAATGATGGTGTTATTTTGATTATGACGGGGATGTCCACTCTCACCACTGTTAGTTAAAATAGTACTGGAAGTCCTAGCCTCAGCACTGAGACAACAAAAAGAAATAAAAGGCATCCAAATCAGCAAGGAAGAAGTCAAATATTCACTCTTCACAGATGACATGATTCTCCACATGGAAAACCCAAAAGACTCCACTATAAAATTGCTAGAACTGATACATGAATTCAGCAAAGTCACAGGACATAAAATCAACATACAGAATTCTGTTGCATTTATATACACCAAAAATGAAGCAACAGAAAGAGAAATCAGGAAATCAATCCCATTTATAGTTGCATCAAAAAACATAAGATACCTAGGAATAAACCTAACCAAAGTGGTAAAAGATCTGTACTCTGAAAACTATAGAACACTTATGAGAGAAATTGAAGAAGACACAAAGAAATGGAAAAACATTACACGCTCATGGAATGGATGAACAGATATTGTTAAAATGTCTATACTACCCAAAGAAATCTACACATTCAATGTAATCCCTAAGTAAATTTTTCTTTGTTTCTTATTGAGAAGATGACAGGCTATGCGTTAATTCAGAAATCATAATGCTGGGAAGTGGGGACTGCCAGGGAATTGCTATGATGAAATCTGACAAAAAGCTTCAATGGTGAACCTAGGGAAGATGATTTTCTGATAGTTCGTAGTATGCATTTGCTTATATGTGTGTGTATTTCTGGAATGTGATTTCAGAATAGTGCTAATAGAAGATAGATGGTCCTACATATATCCTATCCTGTCTTACTAAGCTTCTAAGTCATGAGTTGGCAAACATTTTCTATAAAGGACCGGATAGTAAATATTGTTTACTTTGCTATCCATAGTCACTATCACAGCTACTCAACTGTGTCACTGTAGCATAAAAGCAGCCATGGACAAAATGTAAACAAATAAGCATGCACATTGAAATATGAATTTCATATAATTTTATGTGTCACAAAATATTATTCTTCTTCTGATTTTTTTCAACCATTTAAAATTTGAAAATCCACTTTTATTCACAGTTCATATAAAAACAGGTGGCAGGCCAATTTTTCCTGAGGGCTGTAGTTTGCTCATTCCTATTCTATGTTCATAAGATTTCATTGTGCATTTGGGACGTACAGAGTGGGGTGTAAACTGTGGGCATTTAAAAGGGGATATCAAGCTGGATATTCAGAGTGAATATCCGATTAAATATAGGCCAAAATCAGGCATTATGATCTCTCTTGGAACCCAGGGATTTTATTTTATTTTTTTTCAAGGGTGACAATATTTAATTTTTTTTTCAATATATGAAGTTTATTGTCAAATTGGTTTCCATACAACACCCAATGCTCATCCCAAAAGGTGCCCTCCTCAATACCCATCACCCACCCTGCCCTCCCTCCCACCCCCCATCAACCCTCAGTTTGTTCTCGGTTTTTAAGAGTCTCTTATGCTTTGGCTCTCTTCCACTCTAACCTCTTTTTTTTTTTTCCTTCCCCTCCCCCATGGGTTTCTATTAAGTTTCTCAGGATCCACATAAGAGTGAAAACATATGGTATCTGTCTTTCTCTGTATGGCTTATTTCACTTAGCATAACACTATCCAGTCCCATCCATGTTGCTACAAAGGGCCATATTTCATTCTTTCTCATTGCCACGTAGTACTCCATTGTGTATATAAACCACAATTTCTTTATCCATTCATCAGTTGATGGACATTTCGGCTCTTTCCATAATTTGGCTATTGTTGAGAGTGCTGCTATAAACATTGGGGTACAAGTGCCCCTATGCATCAGTACTCCTGTATCCCTTGGGAACCCAGGGATTTTAAATACTACTTTCAATTTTGATTAACATAATACATGCAATAAGAACGAAAAGTCAAGTAACATTGAAAGACTTACTATAAATATAATGGCTTTCTACCCCACTCCTTCTTACTTCTTCAAGTCTTCCTGCCCAGAGACAACAACTTTGGACTCCTTTTCTAGCTGTGTCTTTTGGCTTTCATGTATCTCTGTTTGCCTATCTACAAATTTCCAAATATCTTTTTCATTCATTTATTTTTGACATTGTCCTTTGACTTCCAATTATGATAGATAGGAATGGTAGAGAAAATATAGCTTTGCTGTGCTTCCATAACTCTCTACTTTTCTTTCCCCATCTTCCCAGTAGAGTTATATACAGTTTTTGGTTAAGTCAGCATTCAGTATTTACATTATTATTGTCTGTCCAGATATTCTATTAGATTATTGTAATGTACTGTGATTACGTTCTTACCTCTTCACTAACATTGGCAATTGCTTTATCTTTTCACAGTTTTTACATAAATTTTCCTTTACCAATTGCTATTTCTTCTGACATCTTGTCTTCCAAAAACTTTTCATTACAGATTCCCACAAGGCAACTTCATCAGCTAATCTATCAGTGTGTGTGTGTGCCTGTGTGTGTGTGTATGTCTGTGTGTGTGTGTGTGTGTGTGTGTGTGTGTGTAAATGAGAAAGAAAGAGAGAGAGAGGCTCTCCCTACAGATTTATTCTACTCCTTTGATCCTGCTGTGCAGCTGTGATTCTGAGACTTCCCTTTACTGCTATCCTAAGAATTCCCCTTGGCTTTGTCCTGATTTGAATTACCAATTTCTTGGATCTCATGCCTTCCTTTTTTTCTGATGGAATATACTTACTAGTAGCTTTGTCAAGATTTTAAAAATGGCATAATGACAGAAGGAATTGGGATAGCAGCACTTAATATGTATGACTTTTGAATCACACTGCTCTAGTCTGGTATGTAATTCTCATTTTAGGATATCTCTTCATCATTGGGATTCTTTCACCTCTCTCTTGTGGGATCTCCTATGTTCTGCATCCCATATGTTACTCCTTTCTTAGTCTACTCCCTTTTTTTGGAGTAAAGTATCCTGTAGTATCTTCTGAGAAAAAGTGCATGGGAGGTAAAAGTAAGAACTTGCATGTCAGAAATGTCTTTATTCTACCCTCACACTTGATTGGTAGTTTCACTGGGTTTAGTATTCTAGGTTGGATATATTCTTTTTCTATGGTATTTACCCATTATTTTGTAGATTCTGGAGTTGCTTTTGAGAAGCATTTCTGTTTCTGATTCTTTTTATCTTACCTATTTTATCTTCCTATTTTTCTATATTTCTATCTATCTGGAAGCTTACAAAATCTTCTCTTTGTCCCAGTGTACTGTAGTTTTACAGTGATATACTGTGGTGTATTTCTATTTTCTTTATCACACTGAGCATTCTGTGGACCCTTCAATCTGGAAATTCATGAAATTCTAAGAAATTGTTTGGTTCTAAGAAAAAAATTTTAAATGATTTTGATGATGATTTTCTCCCATATGATAATCTCTTTGGCTCTTTGCCTCACTTCCTGAGAGATACTATTTTCCAACTCTTGTATTGTGTTTCTATATCATATTTAATTCTAAGAGCCCTTCATTTGTCTTCTAAATATTCCTTTTCTTAGCATCCTATACTTGCTTCATGGATGCATTTCATCCTCTGAGTGTCTGTGAATTTTGACTTTTGGTTTTCTTTTCTATGCACATTCTCTGTTTCCTCCAAGTTGCCTCCCCGCCCACCTTTGTTACTATTAGTTTGATTTGGCCTTTATTTCTCATATTGGAAGTTTTCTCATTTGCCTGGTAATACTTCGTTGTCTGTTCATATGTAGAGTAGAAGGCTAAAGTATAGATTGAAATTCCAAAATGCTTTAGTGGGGACTTGTTAACTATGAGCTTTTTTATTGGTTACACTGGTTGGGTCTTTGGTTAGGAAGTCCTGATATCTCTAGTTGCTCTGATTCATCAGAGAAGACTCTTCTGGTCTTCTACTTGGAGGCTAAAGATGTGGCTGCCAGCACTCTGGGAGTAAAATGGGAGAGGAGATCTGAGAATCTTAACATCTAGGAAACGTATCTTTCTTTAATCCCCCTATTTTTGGGGTAATATTAATGCCTTCAAATAGAACTATTGTAGCTGAGACAAAATCACTCTGTTTACTTCCTCCAAAGAATAAACATCCAATTTTCTGCTAGGATGGGTAAGAGATGGTCTCAGAGCTATTGCAGTGAGGGAAAGGATGAAGGATTAAAAAAAATTTTAAGTAACTTTCAACTAGTTCTTCCCATTTAGCCTTCACTCCACACTTTTCATTCTCAGTTCCAGAGGATTTTGCACATCACAATTTGTTCTTAGCCCCATGCCCCTGCCTAGCTGGTGGCCTGGAATTTGTCTTTCTTAGTTCTGCAAAATCAGATACCATGCATCTATCTGCCTTCAGTTTCTAAAATATATTGTGCTGATGTTTTATCTTTTGTTTACTCTGTAGGTTTGTATCTTTCAAAAAAATCCTTCTGCTAAATTAGATGTTTGTATTCAAACTACAATATTCTGGCTTCCATGAACTTTGACCTCTCTTATTAGCCCTCAATTAATTCATTAACAATATATAGGATGCCAGTGCAACAAAAGCAAATGGCCAGTTTGCTGCATTGTCATGAAATCATCATTTTGACAAATTTACCTCTTAAAAGTTTTTTTTAATCTTTATTTATTTTTGACAGGCAGGGACACAGAGCATGAGCAGGGGAGGGGGAAGAAAGAGAGGGAGACACAGAATCTGAAGCCGGGTCCAGGCTCCAAGCTGTCAGCACGGAGCCTAACGCGGGCGGCAACTCTCGAACCGTGAGATCATGACCTGAGCTGAAGTCAGACGTTTAACTGACTGAGGCACCCAGGCACTCCAACAAATTTACCTCTTTATTTTAGCTATTTACTATTATTTAAAGTTTTTAAAAAATCATTTGTTGCCTAATAGCATTTTAAATAATGTTCTGTTTTCTTTACACCATCTCTTGGTACCATAGCTAGATACTGAGGAGCAGAGAGAGGAGATGAAAGTTTATAAAAACAGAAAATAATAAGAACATGTTCTAGAATACGAAGAATTCTTATGATTTTATTTAAGAATGTATTCTTCATGAATATATTTTAGTAATTACCTAAGTAGATTCTATTTGTAAGAATAAATGTATTTGTTTTTGAAAAGCTCTTATTAACTGAATATTAATGTTTAACTGTCAGTGAAGTTCTTCCTTAGCCAGAAATCCTTATTTTTTAATGAAGTTTTTTATTCTTAAGAAGTTTTTCCAAAAAGGTGACATCATACAAGATATATAATAAGTTATCCTGAAAGCAAAAAGAAATGTTCAATCAAAAAGGAACTAACTCTGCCAGTGACTGCAGTTCTTAATTTACCGTACTCTGTGATGAAGTTCTTATGAATCCTACCCTAGAGAATTCTGTTCCCTATACATGTAAAATGAAATTCAGACACTTTCTCTGATCTACATGATCTGTCCTCTGGCCACCCTGCCACTTCTCTGCCCTTTGCACTCTGCTCCAGTCACTCTAGTCTTTCTCTTTCTTGAACTCACCAAGCTTATTCCCACCTTAGCACTTTGACACTTTGTATTCTCTCAGCCTGGAACCCTCTGTTCCAAAATCTTCATATTTGCTCCTTCACATCATTCTTGTCTCAGGTCATTCCCTGACCACCCGATCTAAGGTAGTGTAACATTTGTTATTATCTGAATGATGTCCTGCTTGTTTACCTGCTGATTTGTTAATCGACTTCCCCTTCCTCCAGAATCTATGATCTGTAAGAATGTCTTCTTCATTGCTGCAATTCTTGCATCTAAAAGAGTGGGGGCGCCTGGGTGGCTCAGTCGGTTAAGCGGCGGACTTCGGCTCAGGTCACGATCTCGCGGTCCGTGAGTTCGAGCCCCGCGTCGGGCTCTGTGCTGACAGCTCAGAGCCTGGAACCGGTTTCAGATTCTGTGTCTCCCTCTCTCTCTGCCCCTCCCCTGTTCACGCTCTGTCTCTCTCTGTCTCAAAAATAAATAAACGTTAAAAAAATTTTTTTAAAAAATAAAAGAGTGTCTGGGGCATAGTAGATGCTCAATAAATATAAGGCTGAATGCCATATATTTAAAGGTGTAGAGAATACAGTGGTGTAGTAGCCTGTTCTTCACTGCCCCTTATGAATGGGTAAAGGAGGAAGCCCACAAATATGACTGTGTGAGGACTTGGGTATGACTTTCTTCCAGGAAGCATGGAAGAGGAAAATTTCTCTTTAAAGAAGAACTAAAAGGCCCTCATGCAAGAGACATTGAGATATTGTTTCACCTGATAATGATCTGGGCTCGCTTAGTTTTATGAAGCAAGAATTGACCTTAGTTTGATATAAATTAGAGTGAATGGCCTATGAGTAGGAAAAGAATTACATGAATTTACTAGAAATACTTGAACAATGATACATCATTAAGGGAAAAACTGCCAACAGGAAGTCCTTGCCCCTTCTGCTTATTCCTATCTTTCCTTAAACAAACTTCTTACCTTCCTTTTGACTTCCACCTCTTTTACTTATTGCCTGCTCTTTTCCTTTTAACTAGACCCCTTTTCATCACTTACATAATAACTACTTGGATTATAGAGAGATTTGGTTTTTGTGTCAAATAGCACAGGAGTCAGGAAATATACGACCACATTCTTCAAGTATTAAATCTCATGTTTACTTATATTTGTGTATTTTTATGTTTATGTAGCTATTTGTCTTTCTACTATCTGAGAATAACATCAAGCTAAGGAAAGAAAAAGTAATGAATTTTAAAATAGGGAACTACCTAGATTGTGGACACATTTCATGTGAGGGAATTAGTGACAAATCTTGTGGATAGTACTAGACTTCAGCCTTATCTAATATTGATCTTCTGAAATTTCATTGGCCCTGTCCATCACTGACATTATCCTAGACCCAGAAGTAAAGAGAATTGACAGAATGAGAATCATTAATTGGTTGAGTCAGTGTCTAAAAACTCCTAGTGTAAGACTTTCTAGTAAATTCTGTGTTTGCAAGTGTTGCTTAGGCTCAAGGCTTATGTGGGAGCTCTCACTTTCCCCTGATCCCCAAATCTAAATTTTGGATCATATACTCCCAGGTATGCCTACAAAGAGGAAAAAGTAACATCCTTTTCCAAGGGGAGTCCTAACTCCACCTATGGAGTTAGCTCTGTGTTGAGGAGGAGGATTAATAAAGGGGGCTGGCATGCTCCCTAGGGACTAAGGTCAGCTAAGGCGTGAAGGCAAGGAGTGCATGATGTCTTTAAAGATTATATAATTTCCATGGCTTCTAACGTGTCATGTATAAACATGAAAACATAGGCTTTTTTTTTTCCACTTGACTATCACGATGAAGACATTGCTAAGAAAATCCTTACTATCATTATAAAACAATTGTTTCTATCCAAGGAAAAAAGAAAATTTCAAACTTTCAATAACAACATCTATATAACAGGCCACTGTGATATATTATGGAAGGAAAAGGTGATCAAGATCCGTGTGAACTAAATTATGACGTAGGGTTGGAGAGTTGATATATCTCTGAGGTAAGACTGTGAAGGTGTATTGCTGGCATTGTCAGCTGAAAGCAACATTCATTCCTAATCATTCACTCCTTCTTATGATCTTTACTAGGAGATATCAAGAAAAAGCATTTGCTAGGTCAATAGCTGCATATCAGGAACCAAGGAATGTGTCAGTTTGGTCAAGTAATGAAACTACATTTGGTACAACAGCTGCAATTGGAGTCACTACCTGGTTAAGGTTTTTTGTGTTTTTTTTACATTTATTTATTTATTTATTTTTGAGAGACAGAGAGAGACAGAGCACAAGTAGGGGAGGGGCAGAGAGAGAGAGGGAGACACAGAATCCGAAGCAGTCTCCAGGCTCTGAGCTGTCAGCACAGAGCCCGATACAGGGCTCGAACTCACAAACCGTGAGATCATGACCTGAGCCAAAGTCGAAGTCGGATGCTTAACCAACAGAGCCACCCAGGCGCCCCACACCTGGTTATGTTTTGGATGATCCATTTTCATTTTCAAGATCTATCACAGAGGCCACAAAAGAGAGTTGAATGGGGATGTGGTGGGAATCACCACCCCTGTATCTTTAAAGTTCTTGGTGGTGGCACTAATCTTTGTATTCCTTCCAGGAGTGTGACATTGCCTTTGATTTACTGTTTTCCTAGTGGCTTCCATTTTGCCTTTCCCAGAAAAATAGCCTTCACTCCACAGGTCAGGGAACCAGTGTGAGGATTCTGCCAGCTGCTGACTGTGCATTTTAGAAATGGAGAAATAACCACGGGATAGTTTTTGGTGACCCATTGCGCCCTCTGAGAGGTGAATCTGAGCTAAAACTCCATTGATTACCTAACCTCTATAAGCCCCTTTTCTGACTGGTGGACCACAGTGACATTTTGAGTCTCCTGGAAGTTGTGTCAGTTCAGGGTTAGTGTCTAGTAGTCTCTGAAAGATCTAATTATTTCCTTTTCCCTAGTGCACAGTTACTCTGATAAAAAGGCCATAGTTACCTTTGGGGAAGGCCGGGATAAGGATTAATAGTATAGTATATATCTTAAGAGATTTTTGAGGATTGGCTCATAGGATTATCAAGGCTGAGAAGTCTCACAATCTGCTACCTGCAAACTGGAGACACGGGCAAGGTGGTGTATAATTCCAGTCTGAATCCAAAAGCCTGAGAACTGGAGCACCAATGATAGAAGTTGCAATCCGAAGGCAGGAGAAAACTGATGCCACAGCTCAAGCAGACAGAGTGAATTCTCCTTTCTTCTACCTTTTTATTCTTTTTAGGCCCTCAACAAATTGATACACACCCACGTTGGGAAGAGTAGTCTTCTTTACTCAGTCCAGCTATTCTAATGTTAATCCCTTCTAGAGACATTCTCACAGATACACCTAGAAATACAAACATTTGGGCATCCTGTGACCCCGTCAAATTGACACATAAAATCAACCATCGTATTTCCATTGCCCCTTATTGCCCTACTGGCTCAGGTTACTCCAGCAAGCCTCTCACATCCAGATATTTCAAGGCAAATGGTAGGCATACTTCTTTAGGAACATATAAATATGACAAGCTCCCCACAAAAGTTATGACAGTAGCATCATCAGTTCCACCATCTGTGAGCGTCTGAGCAGGGATGTATCCACTTGCCTCCCCCTTTCTAAATACACTCCCCAAAACCTACTGGGAATTTTCTTGGGACCTCCCTCCTTACTCTTCTTGGTGTGATGGTGGAGGAAGCTGCCCTGTCTTCTATGAGAAAGGAGGGAAAAGCCACAAATCTTTTCTAAGCCATCGCAACTCTGATAATTTTTTCTTCTCCCCTCCCCAGTCTTTTGCTTTTATGAACTGGGAAACATGGAGTAGATAGTTGAGTGTGGGAAAACTAGTTTGTCTGCACCTTATTGAACCTGGAGGGAGTATCTGACTCCCAAATGTGGCTAGCTCTTTGGTGGTATCTCTTTTGAACATGAGGATTTCAGTACCTCTCTGCCTCACTAAAGGCCCTAGGCATCAATTCTTGAGCAACAGAGATAGCTCCACTCAATATTAGTTACATTTACATTTTTTTTCCTGAAATGATACACAAATAGGTGGAAACACTGGTTACCTCTGGAAAAGGAAATTTAGAGGCTGGAGACATAATCACCTGTCTATATTATCTATTTAAAAATAAAGTAATCTTAAAAGGGGAGAACGGGAGACTTGCTTCTAAATTTGCTGTGCCTAAATAGTTTCTGGACAATGGTTAAGGCTAACAGCCTAATGGAAGTGGACTGAGGTATGCATTTTCCTGGGGCAGGTCATCATGCAGGTAAAGAAGTTAAGCCTGGAGTAGTGGATATAAGGATCTGTGAGATTAGAGCAAGAGTATGAGGGCCAAATATTTTGGACATTTCTGGGGACTAGGGTGAAGCCAGAGAGAATTTCTGGAATGCAGTAGAAGTGACTTTCTGAATGTATTAGTATTCATGGTTGACATAATAAATCTGCATATTGGCATGTCCTGTATAGTCATTCACTCAATAACAAGAATAGAGTGTCACAAGGACAGGGAGTTTTGGCTCTTGCTCACTGATGCATCCCTGGCATTTAGAACATTGCCTGGCAAATTACAGACATTCTAAGTCTATTTGTGGAATGAATAAATGAATGGGGATAAGACAGATAACACTAACATCCAGAATCATAATGTCGTCCATGAATACTAATTCTGAAAAATGCCGTGCACTTCCTGTCAGTGGAAGAGCTCCCTTCAGCCACTCTACATCCCTGCCTTCCAATAAGGTAGGGGAAGGTCTGGAGGAAAGAAAAGGGGAAAGAAGCTACTAAGCTGCTTAGGGTGAGAGTAACTGGAGTAGGGACTAGAGCGAGCAGCCCCAAGGCTGGGATGCACTGTTATGAATTCCCCTCCAGTTTTCAGTTTCATACCCTTGCTCTAATCTCAAGGTACTACTGAACAGAGTCCTAAATTTGTAAGAATAGGGGTGGGGGCTGGGAGTACAGATCTGCTCCTAATTTGCATGTCTACATCCAGTTTAGAAAATACACAAAGATCTCTCTCCTCTCTAGCTCAGATGTCTTGCTCTAGACCATGTTAAAAAGTTTCTATTAATTTCTGATTTTTGCTCCTCTGATTATGTAAGGGATTGTTGGATATGAAAAAACAGACCCTCTTCCACTTTTAGGAATTTATCATACAGAAATCATTGTTCAGCTATGTCAAGGATATGTGTACAAGATGTTCACTTACTTATAACAATGAAAATTTAGAAACCCAATTATCCAACAACAGGAGAATAGTTCAATAAATTATGATCCATCTGTGGGGGCAATACGTAGAATGGTGGTTAAAAACATTGGCTCTGGAGTTAGAATGTCTGGATTCAAATCCTGGCTCTGCTGTTTACTAGTTGAGTGGCTAAATCTCAATTTCCATATCTATAAAATGGAGATATTCTAGTCTCTACCTAATATAGTCATTCTGTGACTTTGAATAAATTATTTAATCTGCTTGATCTCACTGCCACCAGTAAAATAAAAGTGGTAATATCTGCTTCCCTGGAAATAAACTAATCACCATGTAAATTGCTGAGTTTAATGTTTGACATAAGTAATAATAATAATACCTCACATTTATTGCACCATTGTAATGTGTCAGGCATTGTTCACTTTATTTACTATTTTTTAAACTACATTTTCTTGTTTTTTTTTTTAATGTTTATTTATTTTTGAGAAAGAGAGAAAGACAGAACATAAGTAGGGGAGGGGCAGAGAGAGAAGGAGACACAGAATCCAAAGCAGGCTCTAGGCTCTGAGCTGTCAGCACACAGCCCGAAGATGCAGGGCTCAAACTCACGAACTATGAGATCATGACCTGAGCCCAAATCGAGAGTCCAAAGCTCAACTGGCTGATCCACCTAGGTGCCCCCAATGAATACATTGTTAAATCACATAATAAGGACTACAGAGAAGAATGATCCAGAGTTGGTTAATTCAACAACTCACTAACTTCATTAGAAGCTTAGGTGCCTTCTAAATCTTTCTGCTCTGCTATCCTCACTTGGTGTTGGTTTATCTTTTTAGTCTGGATGCTCCATGCTTCCAAGATGGCTGACAAAATCCTGAACATCACACATTCAGAGGAGCAGGAAATGTCCCTGTGCTTATGTCCCTTAAAAGAGTGAGGACAGGGGTGCCTGGGTGGCTCAGTTGGTTGAGCATCCGACTTCAGCTCAGGTCATGAACTCCCATTCACAAGTTTGAGCCCTGCATCAGACTCTGTGCTGACAGTTTTGAGCCTGGAGCCTGCTTTGGATTCTGTCTCCCTCTCTCTCTGCCCCTCCCCTGCTTGCCCTCTGTCTCTCTCTTTCTCTCAAAAATAAATAAACATTTTAAAAAATTAAAAAAATAAAGAGTGAGGATAATCTTCCCAGAAGCCTACCAGGAGATTAGCCTCCCATATATTTTACTGGATTTTCATCATACTCTTATATTTAAAGTAATGCTTGGCAAGGGAAATAGGATCACCATGATAGGTATGGACTAATTAAGACTGACCCCCTGTAGCTACCCAACTACCCTTGGGGCATTTGAAAAGGGGAAACAAAATTAGGAATCTATTAGAATAAAGGGGAGAAGTGTTGTTTACATTTTTGTTTGATTCTTTCCCTTTGAGTGTGGACTGGACCTATTGACCTTTTCCTAATGAATATAATACAGGAAAAATGATTGGATGTCACTTGCATGATTAGGTTATAAGAGACTTCACCTTCCATGTGGCTGGCATTTTCTCTGTCTGGCTTTTCTTGTGTGCTTCAATGAAGCAAAGTGGAAAGGCTCATGTGGCAAGGAATAGAGGTCAGCCTTTTGCATTACTAGGGAAGAACCAAGGCCTCAGTCCAAACATATAAACATTCATGACATTAAATAAATATCCAGTATGCTGAATGGCTTCCTTTTGCCCTTAAAAATCCGTTCTCCACCCTGCTCTGTGCTCCCAGGGAATAATCTGTAAGTTCTCCACCATGGGCTTCCTTGCCATCTTACTTCCATTTGGATTCTACCAAGAGGGCCACTGTCTGAAGATGAGAGGTAGAACAGAGGATGAGGCCTGGGTACTTATTCTCCCAGCAACTTCTCTGTGAATGTGACCTTATTGGAAACAGGGTCTTTGCAGATGTAATCAAGTTAAGATGAAGCCATACTGGACTAGGGTGTGCACTTATCCAATGACTGGTGTCTTTTTGTAAGAAGAGGGGAATTTGGACACAGACATATAGGGAGATGGGCAGGTGATAATGAAATATTGTGTCTATAAGCTAAGGAATGCCAGGGACTGCCAGTAACCACCACCAGAAGGAGAGAAGCATGGGACAGATTCTCCCTCAGAGCCTCCAGGAGTAATGAATCCTGCTGATACCTTGATTTTGGACTTCTAGCATTCCAAACTGAGAGAGAATAGATTTCTGTTGTTTTAAACTACCCAGTTTGTGAAGTTGGTGGTACTTTGTTATGGCAACCCTAAAAAACAAATACATTAATCAGTCTTTTTTTTTTTTTGGCATAATGTTAGAAAACCATAACTCTGTGCTGAATGGCTGTTACCATTTTAATGTTTTTTTTCATGATTATGATAGTAATACATGCTATTAAAAAATAGAAAGATTCAAAGAAAAATAACGATTAGGAAATCACATCCATAATACTTTCATGGTTATCATTTTGGTATTTTCCATTTATCCCTTGCCAAATGTGGCTTTACGTAGCTTTTTATATGATATATAGAATTCTTCATCCTGATTTTTCACTTAAAATTATCGGTAAACAGGTATTCATGGAGTAAGCAACATGAAATGCCATTATATAGGTGTTCCATGTTTTACTTAACAGTTTGTTTTTTTGAATGATTGTTTTGTTTAGGTTCTTTTTGTTTTGTTATTGGAAACAATCTGTGATGCAGGGTATGATGAGATGAAAGTCTTATTTCCAGAAGGGGATTTAACCTAGCTATTGATGATTGGTATAGATTAGAGAAGTGCTTGTTAACAAAGATGTCCCAAAGTCAGAGACCAGCCTCTCCTCACTAATCCAGAAATGACCGCAAAGCAAAGATTTAGGGTAGGAGTGGAGTGGGTCTTCCAGGAACAGTCCGTAAATTACATACCAGGGAGAGCTGACCCTGGAGTTGCCAGGTTACTCAGGATGCTTGGAACAAGATCTGTAGGGACACTTCCTGGACATGTGCCCTTTGTTCACTCTTTTAATAAATCCCAGCTGCTTCTGATCCTCTTTGAGCTGTCACTTGGGGAGTTACTGTAGGCATCTTTCTAACTAACCTCTTGAGACTTATTTAGAGTAAAAGCAAACCTGAGACTGACCTTAAATTGATCTAAAGTAAAGCTGCCTATGGGAATTTCCACACTTGGAACTACAGGGAATCTGTAAGTAGCAAATGCTAATGAGGCCCTGACAGTCTCAGTTCAACTCTACTTTCTTCTCCCCTAAGGCCTATTTCCACAGACACCAGAGAAGAAGGGAGAATGAGGGGTTCAGCCTGGGCAGAGACTGGCTGGAACCCAAGTGCCTCCTCAGAGTATGCTCAACACTATTACCAGGTTTCCCCAGGTAGCAAAAGTTTGGAAGTTCAAGGTCATTTCTATTGGCCTAACTGGGATGTGCTGGGAAATGCTCTGTGTTATAATTACTGCTGCCTACTATAATAGTAGGCTTTTGCTTGAGATTAATAAATCTGGAAGAATATCCATTATTTGTATCTTTCTTTGATTTACTTCAGAAAGTGAAGCATGGCAAAGTCATGCCCTGAACAAAGAACCTTTGTAATGAGATTGGAAAACTTTCAAGCAGAATGGGCTCCTCCCTGAAAGGCTGAGTCACAGGGAAGTTACCCAGGTACCCAATCTATGGAAACCCCTTCTTCTTACCCTAGAACTAGAAAATGTTCATATCATTCCCTCATTCTTTCATTCAAAACATATATTCAGTCTACTGTGTGCCAATGCTGTGCATTATGGGAGACAGATGAATAAAATACAGTTTTGCATTAAGATAGGTAAAAATCTGGCAGGAAAGAGAAGTCATTAAAAACAATCACTTAAAGAGTACCACATATTAAGTACCACAGGTGAGGCACAAACAGAAATTAGAAGATGTTCAGCCATGAGACATTATACTCAATTTCTGACTAGAGAAATAAGGAGAGGCTTCAGAAAGGACTGGGCATTTAACTTGAAACTTAAATTTTTCAAATATTCTATCCTTTCTTTACCCATGGCAACTGTCCTGGCTCAGACCTTTATTATATCATTTATTTATGCATTCACTCACTCATTCAACATTTTTGTTTAAAATCTGCAAAGTACCAGGGTTAAGGCCAGGTATTGGGATACAACAGTGAACAACAGAAATGGCTCTTGCCTTCATGGAGCTTACACTCTACTTGAGGAGATAAGTAAACAGACAAATAAGAATTATGACAGAATTCAACAAAGGGCTAGTTAGGGAATAGCAAGGGGACCAGCTTTAAAGAGGAGGGTCAGAGAAGGCTAATCTGAGAAAATGATACATAAACAAAGACATAAGGGATGGGAGTGAGCTAGTCATGGAAGAAATTAAGACAAGAGCATTCTAGAGATGTAATAACATACGGAAAGGCATGAAATAGGGAAGAGCTTGGAAAGTTTAAGTTTCTGAAATAAGACTCATGTGGCTGGAATATAGTGAAAGAAGAAGAAACCGGAATGAGATGAGATTGGAGAGGTCAGAGGGCAGAGGGAGGGTAATACATAGCCTTGAATGGTATTATTAGGAATTCAAATTTTATTCTAAATGCAATATAAAGTCATTGTTAAGTGAATGGCCAATGCAAACTGATTTATATTATAAGATGGCTCTTGCTGCAGTGAAGAAAACTGATAGGAAGATAAGAGTAAAAGGGAGAAGACCAATTAAGAGACTCCTGAAGCCTGGGCAAGAAGTGATGATATCTTGGATAAGGTGGCAGAGAGAAAATGTATGAATTCTGTATGTACTTTGACAACAGATTCAATAGGATTTCCCAATGGATTAGATGTTGAGAGTGAGGAAAATGGAGGCATCACAGATGACTCCTAGGTTTCTAGAGTGAGCAATTGTATACACTGGTTTAATAGACTTATTACTCTCTCCTTGAAATAGGATAATAATTCCTATCCATTGTTCATATGACTATACAGTTCTACCCATTGAATCTGGACTTGATCATGTGACTTTCTTTGACCAATAGAATTTAGGCAGAAGTGGGGCACCTGGGTGGCTCAGTCAGTTAAGTGTCCAACTTCAGCTCAGATCATGATCTCACAGTCTGTGAGTTCGAGCCCCACATCAGGCTCTGTGCTGATAGCTTGGAACCTGGAGCCTGCTTCAGATTCTGTGTCTCCCTCTCTCTCTGCCCCTCCCCTGCTCATGCTCTGTCTCTCTCTGTCTCAAAAATAAATAAAAACATTAAAAAAAATAATTTAGGCAGAAGTGATAGTATTCTAGTTACCCTCAAGATCATCTCATACTTGCAAAAGAGCTTCTGGTTCCCAATGACAGTGTCTTCATTCTAAGCCAAAAGTAGGGGAGAGGAGAGAAAACAAGGGGGAAAATGCAGCAGAGTTAGTCCCTACCCCTTTTAAAGGAAGTTCCACCCAGAAACATCTGCTTATATTTATCTCACAGGCCAGGACTTAGTCAAATGACCATCTATATGCAGGGAAGCCTTAAAAAAATTTGGGTTTTTTTCAGCTGACTAAATTGCTACACTAAATGAAACTAGGATTTTCTTAAAAATAATAAGGGTGAGGGGCTCCTGGGTGGCTCAGTCAGTTAAGTGTCCAACTTTGGCTTAGGTCATGATCTCTCAGTTCATGAGTTCAAACCCAGCGTCGTGCTCTGTGCTGACAGCTCAGAGCCTGGAGCCTGCTTCAAATTCTGTATCTCCCTATCTGCTCCGCCCCTGCTCACACTCTCTCTCTCTCACACACAAAAATAAATAAACATTAAAAAAAATAAAACATAATAACAAGGGTGAGAATGAATATGGGTAGGTGTCTGGCTCTGTCACAGGAAGATCATGAGAAAGAATAAGCAGCTTGTTGGTTGCAACCTCCTTGAGAGCTTCCTGGATGTAACCTGAGACCAGCTCCTAAGCTGAGGACAAGGGGAAACTGAAAAAGAGGCAGGCCACTCAAGATTGTTAGGTGGCAGGCTTAAAAAAGCAAAGCAGTTTACACATGAGGCTTGTCTTGAGTGGCCACAAGATGAGTAGATCTCCATTAACACCTGCCTGCCAAATCTTAAAAGTTTATATAGAAGCCTTAACTGGGTTCAGTCACATTTACCATCCAAATGGCCTCAACACCACATCACTATCTCGAGGCTATGTCCTTGGAGCAGCTTCTGGGATCAGGGAAGGCAAGCAAAATACACACTCTAAGACTAGAGGAGGGGGTAAGGAGCTTCTGATTACCAGAGTCTAGCTCATGGGTCAGCTAGAAGTTATGTCCTCTTGATGACCTCCCCCAACAGAGCTGAGAGACTGAATAAAAATTAGGATAAATAAGAGACCATCTGCATTGTTGTAGGCTTTCATGAGAATATTTTCAGAGGAATTGAGATAGAAGCCAGATTGCAATGGACTAAAGAAAGAAACAGGCAAGTAGAGACAACTTATACAGACAACTTTTCTTATAAATAAGGGAAATTCCTTTGCAAACTGAAAGGAATCACTGGAGGAAATTGAGGTAGTAATAACTGGAAGGAAAGTGAGGTCAATTGAGAACTTTTCCAAAATTATAGATACTAGATCATGGCCATTTCTAGGCATAATACTATATTCTTCAGTTTCTTGTGTCCTATCCACAATGTCTAACTTTCAACCAAAAATTAGGAGTCATTTAAAAAAATCAAAGAAAAAAGACAAAAACAAAAAAAGTTAACCAGATGTTTACCTTATCAAAAAGGGAATTTAAAGTAATTCTGATTAATATGTGAAAGGCTATGATAGAAAATATGGCTAATATACATCAAAAGTTGGGTAATTTCAGTTGGCAGCAATGGAAACTATAGGAAAAAGACAAATGAAATACTAGAAATAAAAACAACTTATGGTAAACGTAATGAAGAATGCCTCCAATAGGCTCATAAGTAGATTCCACATAGCCAAGGGGAGGAAATCAGTGAACTGGAAGATAGGTCAATAGAAATTACACAACTATAACACAAAAACTAATAAGAATGAAAAAACTCCAAATAGTCAAGAGGTATGTGAAAATTTCAAACAGCCTAACATACATGTAAATAGAAATTTAGAAGATGAGAGAGCAAGGTAGGAAAAATGTGAACAAACAATAGGTGAGAACTTTCAAAGAAATAATGAAAGATGTCAAATCACAGATCCAAAATGCTCAGAGAATCACAGCAGAATAAATTCCAACACCCACACACACACACAATTAGACACATCATATTTAAATGTGAAAATAAAAGATAGATTATCTTGAAGGCAGCTAGAGAAAAAGAAAAAGACACATTTTATGCAGAGGAACAAAAGATTAAAATCACAGCATACTTCTCATCAGAAACTAAGACAACAGAGTAACATACTTAAAGTGCTGAAAGAAAAAAAACTGTTAATACAGAATTCTATATCAAGTGAAAATATCCTTCAAAACAAATTAGAAATACAAATCTCTCTTAGTGTAGGATCGGGTTACTTCCCAATAAACCTATTGTAAGTTGAATATATCATAAGTTGAAAACCCATTTAATACATCTAATCTGCTAAACATCATATTTTAGCCTAGCCTACCTTAAAGGTGTTCAGAACACTTACATTAGCCTATCATTGGGCAAAATCTTTTTATTTATTTATTTATTTATTTATTTATTTATTTATTTATATTTTTTATATTTTTATTAATTCATTTTTAAATTTCCATCCAAGTTAGCATATAGTGCAATTATGATTCCAGGAGTAGATTCCAGTGATTCATCCCCTGTGTATAACACCCAGTGCTCATCCCCACAAGTGTCTTCCTTAATGCCGCTTATCCATTTAGCCCATCCCCCACCCTCAAGCCCTCCATCAATCCTCAGTTTGTAGTCTGTATTTAAGAGTCTCTTATGTTTTGTCCCCCTCCTTGCTTTTATATTGTTTTTGCTTCCCTTCCCTTCTGTTAATGTATTTTGTATCTTAAATTCTTCATATGAATGAAGTCATATGATATTTGTCTTTCTCTGACTAATTTCACTTAACATAATACCCTCTAGTTCCATCCACATAGTTGCAAATGGCAAGATTTCATTCTTTTTGATTGCTGGGTAATACTTCATTGTGTGTGTGTGTGTGTGTTTGTGTGTGTGTGTGTGTGTGTGTGTGTGTATCTCACATCTTCTTTACCCATTCATCTGTCGATGGACATTTGGGCTCTCTCCATACTTTGGCTATTGTCTATAGCGCTGCTATAAACATTGGGGTGCATGTGCCCCTTTGAAACAGCACACCTGTATCCCTTGGATAAATACCTAGTAGTGCAATTGCTGGGTCATAGGATAGTTCTATTTTTAATTTTTTGAGGAACCTCCATACTGTTTTCCAGAGTGGCTTCTCCAGCTTGCATTCCCAGCAACAGTCAAAAGGGATCCTCTTTCTCCACATCTTCACCAACATCTGTTGTTGCCTGAGTTTTTAATTTTAGCCATTCTGACTGGTGTGAGGTGGTACCTCATTGTGGTTTTAATTTGTATTTCCCTGATGATGAGTGATGTAGAGCATTTTTTCATGTGTCAGTTGGCCATCTGGATGTCTTCTTTGGAGATGTGTCTATTCATGTCTTTTGCCCATTTCGTCAATGGATTATTTGTTTTTTGGGTGTTGAGTTGGATAAGGTCTCTATAGCTTTTGGATACTAACTCTTTATCTGATATGTCGTTTGCAAATATCTTCTCCCATTCCGTTGGTTGCCTTTTAATTTTGCTGATTGTTTCCTTCGTCGTGCAGAAGGTTTTTATTTTGATAAGGTCCCAATAGTTCATTTTTGCTTTTGTTTCCTTGCCTCCAGAGACATGTTGAGTAAGAAGTTGCTGCAGCCAAGGTCAAAGAGGTTTTTGCCTGCTTTATCCTCGAGGATTTTGATGGTGCCCTGTCTTATGCTTAGGTCTTTCATCCATTTTGAGTTAATTTTTGTGTATGGTGTAAGAAAGTGGTCCAGGTTCATTTTTCTGCATGTTGCTGTCCAGTTTTCCCAGCCCCGTTTGCTGAAAAGACTGTTCAATTGGGTATTCTTTCCTGCTTTGTCAAAGATGAGTTGACCATATAGTTGTGGGTCCATTTCTGAGTTCTCTATTCTGTTCCAGTGATCTGAGTGTCTATTTTTGTGCCAGTACCGTACCATCTTGATGATTAAAGCTTTGTAATACATCTTGAAATCTGGGATTGTGATGCCTCCAGCTTTGGTTTTCTTTTTTAGGATTACTTTGGCTACTCAGCCAATCTGTTCCATACAAATTTTAGGATTGTTTGCTCTAGCTCTGTGAAGAATGCTGGTGTTATTTTGATAGGGATTGCATTGAATATGTAGATTGCTTTGGGTAGTGTCAACATTTTAACAATATTGTTCTTCCAATCCAAGAGCATGAGATATTTTTCAATTTTTTTATGTCTTCTTCAATTTCTTTCATAAGTTTTCTATAGTTTTCAGTGTGTAGATTTTTCACCTCTTTGGTTAGGTTCATTTCTAGGTGTTTTATGGGTTTTGGTGCAATTGTAAATGGGATCGATTCCTTGATTTCTCTTTCTGCTGCTTCATTATTGGTGTCTAGAAATGCAACAAATTTCTGTGCATTGATTTTATATCCTGCGACTTTGCTGAGTTCATGGATCAGTTTTAGCAGGGTTTTTTTTTTTTTTGGTTTTCCATATAGAATATCATGTTGTCTGTGAAGAGTGAAAGTTTTACTTCCTCCTTGTTGATTTGGATGCCTTTTATTCCTTTGTGTTGTCTGCTTACTGAGGCTAGAACTTCCAATACTATGTTAAATAACAGTGGCAAGAGTGGGCATCCCTGTCGTGTTCCTTACCTTCGGGCGAAAGTTCTCAGTTTTTCCCCATTGAGGATGATATTACCGGTGGGTCTTTCATATTTGGCTTTTATGATCTTGAGGTATGATCCTTCTACCCCTACTTTCTTGAGAGTTTTCATCAAGAATGGATGCTGTATTTTGTCAAATGCTTTCTCTGCATCTATTGAGAGGATCATGTGGTTCTTGTCCTGTCTTTTATTTAAAAAAAAATTTTTTTTAACGTTTATTTATTTTTGAGACAGAGAGAGACAGAGCATGAACAGGGGAGGGGCAGAGAGAGAGGGAGACACAGAATCCGAAACAGGCTCCAGGCTCTGAGCTGTTAGCACAGAGCCCGACGCAGGGCTCGAACTCACGGACTGTGAGATCATGACCTGAGCCGAAGTCGGACACTTAACTGACCGAGCCACCCAGGCGCCCCTGTCCTTTCTTTTATTGATGTGATGTATCACATTGATTTTTTTGCAGACATTGAACCAGCCCTGCATCCCAGGTATAAATCCCACTTGGTTGTGGTGAATAGTTCTTCTAATGCATTGTTGGATCTGGTTGGCTAGTATCTTGTTGAGGATTTTTGCATCCATGTTCATCAGGGAAATTGCTCTGTAGTTCTCCTTTTTAGTGGGGTCTTTGGTTTTGGAATCAAGGTAATGCTGACTTCATAGAATGAGTTTGGAAGTTTTCCTTCCATTTCTATTTTTTGGAACAGCTTCAAAAGAATAGGTGTTAACTCTTCTTTAAATGTTTCATAGAATTCCCCTGGAAAGCCATCCAGCCCTGGACTTTTGGTTTTTGGGAGATTTTTTTTATTACTAATTCAATTTCTTTAGTGGTTATGGGTGTGTTCAAATTTTCTATTTTTTCTTGTTTCATTTTTGTTAGTTTATATGTTTCTAGGAATTTGTCCATTTCTTCCAGATTGCCCAATTTATTGGTGTATAATTGTTCATAGTATTCTCTTATTATTGTTTGTATTTCTGCAGTGTTGGTTGTAATCTCTCCTCTTTCATTCTTGATTTTATTAATTTTGGTCCTTTCCTTTTTCTTTTTGATCAAACTGGCCAAGGTTTATCAATTTTGTTAATTGTTTCAAAGAACCAGCTTCTGGTTTCATTGATCTGTTCTACTGGTTTTGTGTGTGTGTGTGTGTGTGTGTGTGTGTGTGTGTGTGTGTGTGTGTTGTTTTATTTTGGTTTGTTTGTTTTTGGTTTCAATAGCATTGATTTCTGCTCTAATCTTTATTTCCCATCTTCTGCTATCTTTGGGTTTTATTTGCTGTTTTTTTTTCCAGCTCTTTAAGGTGTAAGGTTGGGTTGTGTATCTGAGATCTTTCTTCCTTCTTTAGGAAGGCCTGGATTGCTATATACTTCCTTCTTTTGACCACCTTTGCTATATCCCAGAAGTTTTGGGCTGTGGTGTTATCATTTTCATTGACTTCCATATACTTTTTAAGTTCCTCTTTAACTTCTTGGTTAGCCCATTCATTCTTTAGTCACCTAGGATGTTCTTTAGTCTCCAAGTATTTGCTGTCTTTCCAAATTTTTTCTTGTGGTTGATTTTGAGTTTCATAGTGTTGTGGTCTGAAAATATGCACGGTATGATCTCAATCTTTTTGTACTTTTGAGGGCTGATTTGTGTCCCAGTATGTGATCTATTCTGGAGAATGTCCATGTGCACTTGAGAAGAATGTATACTCTGCTGCTTTAGGATGAAATGTTCTGAATATATCTGTTAAGTCCATCTGGTCTAGTGTGTTTCAAATCCATTGTTTCCTTACTGATTTTCTGTTTAGATGATCTGCCCATTGTTGTAAGTGGGTGTTGAAGTCCCCTACTATTAAGGTATTATTATCAATGAGTTTCTGTATGTTTGTGATTAATTGATTTATATATTTGGGTGCTATCATATTTGGAGCATAAATGTTTATAATTGTTAGATATTCTTGATGAATAGACCCCTTAATTATGATATAATGCCCTTCTTCATCTCTTGTTAGTCTTTATCTTAAAATCTAGATTGTCTGATACAAGTATGACTACTCTGGCTTTCTTTTGGCAACCATTAGCATGATTGATTGTTCCCCTTACTTTAGGTCTGAAGGTGTCTTTAGGTCTCAAATGGATCTCTTGTAAACAGAATAGATGAATCTTATCCATTCTGTTACCCTGTGTCTTTTGATTGGAGTGTTTAGTCCATTGACATTTAGAATGAGCACTGAAAGATATGAATTTATTGCCATTGTGTTGCCTGTAGAATTGAAATTTCTGGTGTTGTTCTCTGGTCCTTTCTAGTCTTTGTTGCTTTTGGTCTTTTTTTTTTTTTTTTTTTTTTTTTCATCTTTTCTCCTCTCATACAATCTCCCTTAAAATTTCTTGCAGGGCTGGTTTAGTGGACACATACTCCTCTGGTTTTTGTTTGGGAAACTTTTTGTCTCTCCTTCTAGTTTGAATGACAGCCTTACTGGATAAAGAATTCTTGGCTGCATATTTTTCTGATTTAGCAGATTGAGTATAACCTGCCACTCCTTTCTGGCCTGCCACGTTCCTATAGATAGGTCTGCTGTGATCCTGATCTGTCTTCCCTTGTAGGTTAAGGACTTTTTTTCCCCTTGCTGCTTATATCATTCTTTCCTTGCCTGAGTATTTTGTGAATTTGATTATGATATGCCTTGTTGATGTTCAGTTTTTGTTGAATCTAAAAGGAGTTCTCTGTGCTTTCTGGATTTTAGTGTCTGTGTCTTTCCCCAGGTTATGAAAGTTTTCTGCTATGATTTGCTCACATAACCCTTCTGCCCCTTTTTCTCTCTCTTCATCTTCTGGGACCCCTATGATTCGGATGTTATTCCTTTTTAATGAGTCACTGAGTTCTCTAATTCTTATATCATGCTCTTTGCCTTAGTTTCCCTCCTTTTTTCTGTTTCACTTTTCTCCAGAAGTTTGTCCTCTGTATCACTGATTCACTGCTCTGTTTCATCCATACTTGCTGCCGTGGCATCTATTTGAGATTTCATCTCAGTTATAGCATTTTTAACTTCATCTTGATTAGATTTTACTTCTTTTATCTCCTCAGAAAGGGATTATATGCTTTTTTCAACACCAGCTAGTATTTTTTTTATTGTGATTCTAAATTCTGGTTCAGACATTTTGCTTGTATATGTCTTTATTAAGTCCCTAGCTGTCATTTCTTCCTGTTCTTTCTTTTGGAGTGAATTCCTTCATTTTGTCATTTGAAGGAAGAAAAAGTATTAATAAAATTTAAAAAGTAAAAATTTAAAAATTTAAAACAACACACAAAAAATCAAATAAAGGATGCTAGATCCTAGGTGTTTTTTGGTCTGGTTGTTGAAAGAAGCTTCAAAGAATAGAGAAAAAAGGTAAATAAAAGGAAAACATTTGAAAATTTTAAAAAATAAATACAATAAAATAGAATAAAATTAAATGATGAAAGTAAAATAGAATTTTAAAAATTTACAAAAAAGTAGGGGCGCCTGGGTGCCTCAGTCAGTTAAGCATCCACCTTTGGCTCAGGTCATGCTCTCACAGTCTGTGTGTTCAAGCTCCACATCTGGCTCTATGCTGACAGCTCAGAGCCTGGAACCTGCTTCGGATTCTGTGTCTCCCTCTCTGTCTACCCCTCCCCCACTCACACTCTGTCTCTCTCTCTCTCTCTCAAAGATAAACATTAATTTTTTTTAATTTACAAAAAAATAAAATATATAGTAGAAAAATTAAAGAAAAATCTTTTTTATAAAAATGGAAAATAAAAATGGAACAGAATGAAATACAATTGAAATCACATCCAGTTTCCACTATAAGTCAAACTGTGAAACACTTTATAGTCCATAAACTAAGCAGACGGAGAGACTTGTGGTGTTCCTCCAGAGGGTGGTTGGCCCAGTTGGGCGGGGTTCAGTGTAACAGCTCTGTTCTCCACTAGATGACGCTGCTTAGTTTACTGGGGTAGATCATTGTGGCACATGTAGGCACCTATGAGCATGCACAGGAGGGGTGAAAAAGGCTTTACCCAGCTACCCAGTCTCTAGTATCAGAACTGTGCTTTTGCAATCTGGCAATCAAGAACCCCTCCTTTGTCCCTGGCTTCCATCACTCCCTGATTCTAAACTGTCTTTGACCAAGTCGTCAGCCTGCCAGGCTGAGTTTTATCTCAGATGGAGTTATGTTTGCAAACCCCTCACTTCTGAGGGCCCTGTGGTTTTGACCTGCTCAGACCCTCTGGGGGAGGGTCTTGCTGAGCAACCCAGGAACATTCATGCAACTGTGCTACTGCAGATGCCCAGAGACTGCAGCCTGGTGCCAACCTGCCACAGAAAAAGTTGATGCAATCATGTAGCAGCAGTGTTCCAGGGGTTATGGTAAATCACAACACATGTCTGGCGCCAGGCTTCACCCTTAACATCCTTATTCCAACACCAGTGAATGTGGCTGTTCTCCAGTGTCCACTGGGACCTTTGCCTGTGGGGAGGCCACACAGCCTCTACCAAATGTCCTCCCAGCAGGGGAACCACCTCTTCCTGTGTGGCCTGAGGGCCCCTCAGACTTCACTGTCTGCTCCTGGGGATTTGTCCTTCCCACCAGAGCTCTGCCAGTTATTGAGCTGTAGAGTTTCAGACCCTGCACTCCCCTGTTTATAAAGTCTTAATGGAATTTAAACCCCCTACTTTTTCCTTTCTCTCTTTTTTGTTCAGTCCTTTGTGGCTGTTTTCACTCTTTCTCTTTCTTTCCAGCTGCTTTTGGTGGGGGAGTGCTTTTCCTGTACTCACCCCCCGCTGTCTCTGTCCTCTCTCTGCAAGTAAAAACAGCTCCCTACCCTCTGCAGCTTCTGTCTCTCCCAGTTAACCCCTCCACACTGGGTACCTGCCAAGTTCTGTGGCTCAAATTGTGCAGATTGTTGTGTTAATCCTCAAATCAAGATGTACAAGATGGTTTGGTGTTGATCTAGCTGCATTTCAGGGACAATAGAGGCAAAAACAACTTTCATGCTGCTCCACCATCTTGGCCCCTCCCCTCTCATTGGGCAAAATCATCTAACACAAAGCCAATTTTATAATAAAGTGTTGAATATATCATGTAATTTATTGCATACTACACTGAAAGTGAAAAATAATGGTTGTCTGGGTATAGAATGGTTGTAAGTGTATTAGTTGTTTACCCTCATGATTGTATGGGTGACTAGGAGCTGCAGTTCACTGTCACACAAGAGTGTATCTTGCTACATATTGCTAGCCTGGGAAAGGATCAAAATTCAAAGTATGATTTCTAGAGAGACAGAGCATGAGCATGGGAGGGGCAGAGACAGAGAGAGACATGGAATCCAAAGCAGGCTCCAGGCTCCAAGCTGTCAGCAAAGAACCCACGGGCTCGAACTCATGAACCACAAGATTATTATGTGAGCCCAAGTCAGATTCTTAACCAACTGAGCCACCCAGGTGCCCCTTCACACCATTCTTAAGTCAAAAAATCCTAAATTGAACCATTTAAGTCAGGGACCACCTGTAAATATATTTTTCACAAAAACTAAAACAGAAATTGCCAGCTGACCTGCAGAACAAGAACTGTTAAAAGAAGTTCTTTAAGAGGCAGGGGTATAATTCCGGAAAGATACTTGTATCCACAAAAATATGTTTGGAAATTATGAAGAGAAAAGTAAATATACACTTTTTCTGGTTTTTAATTATTTTATAAAATAATTTACTGTCTAAAGCAAAAATAGTAGCAATGTACTATGGGTTTAGAACATATGTAAAATTAAAATACAGGACAATAGCACAAAGAATAGGAAATTGGAATTAGGAGTAGATTGCTATAAGGCATGCATGAAGTGGCATAATACTATTTGAAGGTGGACTGTAAATAACTAAATGTGCCTATTAAAAATCAAAATGTGGGGCATCTGGGTGACTCAGTTGGTTGAGTACAAGACTCTTGAGTTCAGCTCAGGTCATAATCCCAGTGTCATGGAATTGAGCCCCACCTCAGGCTCCACACTGAGCCTGCTTAAGATTCTCTGTCTCTGTCTCTGTCTCTCTTTCTTCCCCTCTCCCCAACTCATGCACTCTCTATCTTTCTCTCAAAAAGGAAACTAAAATAAAAATTATAAGGCAATCACTAAAAAAATTTTGTTGTAAATGATAAGCCAATGGTGAAAATATAGAATTATAAAAAATATTCAATTAATCTATAATGAACAGAAAAAAAGGTAAAAATGTAAAGGTAATTAGTGATATGGTAGGTAGATTTTGATTCAATCATATCATTAATTAGGTGAAAATGGCCCAAATATACCTGTAGAAAGACAGATTGTTGGATGTAAAAGGATATATCATACAAACATTAATCAAAGACAGATGGAATAATATTATAATCAAATAAAGATCAATAAAAGGACAATTCACTAAAAGGACATAATAATCCTAAATGTGTATGTACCTAAGAAGTAGGTTTCAGAATACATAAAGCAAAAATGATAAAACTAGAAGGAGAAAAGGACAAAGAGCTAGAATTGGAGAGATCTCAGTAATCAATTCAACAAGTAGATACTACAAAACATAACAGACCTGAGAGTGAAGCCTGGGAAGATGGCAGAGTAGGATCCTAAACTCATCTCATCCCATGGACACACCTAGATAATAGCCACATCAGTGTAAATAATCCAGAAAATGGACCAAAGACTGGCATAACATACTTTCCACAATTAATTGTAGTGAGGAGACCACAGAAAAAACTGTAAGAAAGCATAGTCCTAGTCAATCAGGAACCAAATTAAATGAGACTACCCACAAATGGGAAGGACACCACAAGAATGGAGAAACGAGAAGAACAAACCCTACACTAGACACCCCAGACATGGGGGCCTGTACTGGGATGACAAGTCCCCATAACATTTGATTTTGAAAAGCAGATGGACTTAACTTCATGAATTTTTACCTTCAGTGGGACTTAACACTGGGAACTTTAAAAATCAGTAGACTTGGGGGCTCCTGTGTAGCTCAGTCAGTTGAGAGTCCAACTATTGAATTTGGCTCCAGTCATGATTCCAGGGTCATGGAATCAAGCCCCACATCAGGCTTCATGCTGAGCATGGGATCCTGCTTGAGATTCTCTCCCTTTCTCTCTCTTTCTCCTCTCTTTACCTCTGCCCCTCTCCCCTGCTCACTTGCTCTCACACTCTCTATGAAAGAAAGAAAGAAAGAAAGAAAAGAAAGAAAGAAAGAAAAAGAAGAAATTATAAAAATCAGGAGACTTGCCTCTGAGAGAGCTGGAAGGCAATAAGAAACAGCCCCCACACTTAATGAGATACAAAAACAAACTACCCCACTGAGATACAGCATAGAAGCAACATTTTGAAAAGCATCTGGGGTATACAGGAAAGACATTTACTTAATTTTTTCAAAACATTCACTAAAGGGGCAGTGATATTTAGGAGACTTCTCCAAGAACAAAAGAGCTGGCAGGCATCATTTCTTTCTCCCATCTCATAGTCTAGATACCCAGTCACCTGTGGGAACCAGCATGAACACCTCATACCCCATTCCCAAGTTCTCCTGTGGATTTGTCCCACTCAACCCACCCCACATGATAGGAGTCCCTCCAAAGTGATGCTTGATATATCTATTCTGCAAGCAGCCCCCACAGTGACCAGAACCACTCCAAAGTGACTCTTGCACTGTGGAGAGGGGAAGATAACCACATACACTGGTTCAAATGCAGCCCCAGCAGTGGGCTAGGGGCAAACATCTGATCTGACTTCCAGCCCTGCCCACCAACAAAAACCTCATAGGAGACAGCACAAATAGAGAGCCCTATGGCTCAGGGTTACTGCAAAAACCAATAGACACACTGGGGCCAGACATCTGGTCTAGCTGCAGGTCCAGGCCACCAATCAAAGTCTCTCAAAGGACAGTGCAAGTAGAGCACCCTGCAGTTCAGTGGGGATGCAATTCTGGTAAATGGGCTGAGGGTAGGCTTCTGGTTTGACCCAACTACAAGCTTTGGGTGGCCCCAGATTGTCCCCTTAATAGTGTAGGGACCAAACACTGCCCACAACAGGCAAAGATGGCCATTACAACTCTGAAGGTGAACTTGGCTCAACCATAACAGTAGGGTGCATGCAACACACATAGGAGACACTCCTGAACTGCCAGGTTCTGGTGAACAGGGAAATTTTGCTACAGGGTACTACAGGACCTCTTCTTCAAAAGGCCTCCACCTTCAAGATCAGAAGACATAGCTGACTTTCCTAGTAGAAACAAACACAGAGAGTTAGAAAAAATGAGAAGACAGAGGAATATGTACCAAATGAAAGTAGAGAACAAAGTCACAGCAAAAGAGCTAGATGAAACAGACATAAGCAATATGCTGGAGAGAATTCAAAATAATAGTCATAAAGATACTGGACTTGAGAAAATGGTGGAAGATCTCAATGAAACCTTCAACAAAAAGATAGAAAATATAAAAAGAACCAATTAGAGGTGAAGAACTCAATAACTGAAGTTACAAATACACTAAGGGAATAAATAGTTGATTAGAGGAAGCAGAAGAATAGATATGCAAGCTGGAAGACAACCAAGCTGAACAGGAAAAAGGAAAAACAATAAAAATGAGAATAGGTTAAGGGAACTCAGTGACATCATCAAATGTAATAGCATTTGCATCATATGGATCCCAGAAGAAGAAGAGAAAGGGGGAAGAGAATTTATTTGAAGAAATAATAGCTGAAAACTTCCTGTATCTGGGGAAGGAAATAAACATACAAATCTAGGAGGCACAGAGAAGCCCTAATAAAGTGAACCAAAGGAGGTCCACACCAAAACACATAATAATTAAAATGGCAGGAAATAGAAATGAGGAGAAAGTTTTAAAAGCAGCCAGAGAAAATAGTTAAGAGTATCTGCTGATTTTTCAGCAGAAACTTTGCATGTCAGAAGGGAGTGGCATGAAATACTCGAAGTTCTGATAGGAAAAAACCTGCAACCAAGAATACTCTATCCAGGAAGGATATCATTCAGAACAGAATGAGAAATCAAGAGTTTCCACGTAAATAAAAGTTAAAGGAATTAAACACCACTGAACCAGCCTTACAAGAAACATTAAAGGCAATTCTTTGAGTGGACAGAAAAGACCACAATTAGGAGTAGGAAAATTAGGAAAGGAAAAAATTTCAGACACATACAAGCATAAAAACGTAGTAGATTAATCCCTTATAAAACTAGTACAGAGGTCGGGGCTCCTGGGTGGCTCAGTTGGTTGAGTGTCTGACGTCAGCTCAGGTCATGATCTCAGTTTGTGAGTTCGAGCCCTGCGTCGGGCTCTGTGCTGACAGCTCAGAGCCTGGAGCCTGCTTCGATTCTGTGTCTCCCTCTCTCTCTGCCCCTCCGCTGCTCACACTCTGTCTCACTCTCTCTCAAAAATAAACATTAAAAATTTTAAAAAAACAGTACAGAGGTTAAAGAACAAAAGCAGTAAAATCATTATATCTATAAATATCAGCCAAGGTTTTCACAAAATAAAAGGATGTAAAGTATGACAAAATATACATTAAACATAAGGAGGGTAAAATTTAGTGCTTTTAGAGTGGATACCTACTTAAGCGAATATCAACCTAATATAGACTGCTATATGCATAGGATGTTATATATAAACCTAATGGTAACCACAAATCAAAAACTGTAATATGTATGCAAAAAATAAAGAGTAAGAAATCCAAGCATATCACTAAAGAAAGCCATCAAACCGTAAGGGAAGAGAACAAGAGAAGAAAGGAACAGAGAACTACAAAAACAACTGTAAAGCAAGTAACAAAATGGCAATAAGTACATACCTATCAATAATTACTTTGAATGTAAATGGAATGAATACTCCAATCAAAAGACATTTGGTGACTGAATGAATAAAAAAGCAAGACCCTTCTATATTCTGCCTACAAGAGACTCATTTCAGATGTAAAGACACATGCAAATTGAAAGTAAAGGGATAGAAAACATTTATTATGCAAATGGAAGCAAAAAGCTGAGGTAGCAATACTTATATTGGACAAAATAGGCTTTAAAGCAGTCTATAACGAGAAACAAAGAAGGATACTATATAATCATAAATGGCACAATCCAACAAGGATAACAATTGTAAATATATATGCACCCAACATGGAAGTACCCAAATACATAAAGCAACTACTAACAAACATAAAGGGAGAAATCAATAGTGATACAATCATAGTGGGGGCTTCAACACCCCACTTCAATAGATAGATAATTCAGACAGAAAATCAACAAAGTTACAGTGGCTTTGAATGATGCATTGGACCAGATGGATCTAACAGATATATTCAGAATATTCCATCTAAAAACAGAATACACATTCTTTCAAGTGCACACAGAATATTGTCCAAAATAGACCATGTGTTAGGCCACAAAACAAGTCTCAACAAATTCAAAAAGATTGAATTTGGTGCCTGGGTGGCTCAGTCGATTAAGCATCCAACTTCAGCTCCGTTCATGATCTCACAGCTTGTGAGTTATAGCACACACAGCTGTGTGTGCCAACAGCTCAGAGCCTGGAGCCTACTTTGGATTCTGTGTCCCTCTCTTGCTCTTCCCCTCCCCCGCTCATTTTCATTCTCTCTCTCTCTCTCAAGAATAAATATTTTTTAAAAAACTAAAAAAAATTAAAAAAAAAAGAAGATTGAGATCATGTCATGCATCTTTTCTGACCACAATAATATGAAACTAGAAATCAACCACAAGAAAAATTTTGAAAAAAAAATACATGCAGGTTAAGCAACATGCTGCTGAACATTGAATGTGTCAGGCAAGAAATCAAAGAGGAAATAAAAAGATTCATGGAGGCGAATGACAATGAAAACACAGTGGTCCAAAATCTTTGGGATGCAGCAAAAGCTGTTCTAAGAGGAGATCCATTTTGAATTATTTTTTTAAAGATGTAAGATCTATACGTAGACTCTGGGCAATAAATAAGGAATTTTAAAGAATTGAAATTATTCAAGTTATGTTATCTGATCATAACAAAATTATATTTTAAACCAATAACAGGGGTGCCTGAGTGGCTCAGTCAATTGAGTGTCTGACTCTTGATTTTGGCTCAGGTCATGATCCCAGGGTTGTGGGATTGAGTCCCGCATCTGGCTCTGTGCTGAGCATGGAGCCCGCTTAAGATTGTCTCTGTCTCTGCCCCTCTCCCCTGCTCACACATGCTCACTCTCTCTCTAAAAAGAAAAAAAGAAAGAGCAGAAATATATCCAGAAAATCCCCAAATATCTAAACATTTTTAAACACAATTCTAGATAATCCCTGAGTTGTAGAAGAGATCACCAGACAGAAACTTTTAAATTGAACAAAAATTTAAAATCAACATATCAAAATTTGTGAGATATAAGCAGTGCTTAATGTGAGTCAAGCGATGCTTTTAGGTAAAGTTATAACAATAAATGTTTATATTAGAAAAGAAGAAAGGTCTAACTTAGTACTCCAAACTTTCATCTTAAGAAACTGGAAAAGATAGGGTGCCTAGGTGGCTTAGTCGGCTAAGTGTCCAACTTCAGCTCAGGTCATGATCTCATGGCCTGTGAGTTCAAGCCTGGCATAGGGAGGGCTCTGTGCTGACAGCTCAGAGCCTGGAGCCTGCTTCAGATTCTGTGTCTCCCTCTCTCTCTGCCCCTCCCCTCCTTGCTCTCTCTCTCTCAAAAATAATAAACATTAAAAAAAATTAACTCAAAAGAAACTGGAAAAGAAGAGAAAATTAAATTCAAAGCAAGCAGAAGAAAGAAAAATAAGGATGATGAAGGAATAATCTAATGAAATTGAAAATAAAAACAGAATAAAATCAATGAAATAAAAACCTGGTTCTTTCAAAATATCAACAAAATTAATAAGTCTCTAGTCAGACAAAGAAAAACAAAGAAGACACAAATTTCCAATATTAGGAATGAAATAGGAAATTTGACTATGGATGCTACAATATTTCCTGCAAAATATGCTACAAAAATTAAAAGGACAATAAAAGGGTTGATTTCTGTGGTATTGAGGATAATTTGATAGTTATCTAGTTCTGTTTGTGGGGCCAGGCAAGTCTAGGGTCCTCCTACTCTGCCACTGTCTTTCTCTCCCACACTACCCAAAGCAATCTACACATTTAATACAATCTCTGTCAAAATGCCAACATCACTTTTCACAGAGCTAGGACAAATATTCTAAAATTTTTATGAAACCACAAGACCATGAATAGCCAAAGCCACCTTGAAAAAGAAAAGCAAAGCTGGCAGTATCAAAATTCCAGACTTCAAGTTATATTACAAAGCTGTAGTAATCAAAACAGTATGGTACTGGTACAAAAATAGACACATAGATCCATGGAACAGAATAGAAAACCCAGAAATGTCAATTAATCTTTGACAAAGCAGGAAAGATTATCCAATGGGAGAAAAAACAGTCTTTTCAACAAATGGTGTTGGGAAAACTGGATAGCAACAAGCAAAAGAATGAAACTGACCACTTTCTTATGCCATACACAAAAATAAATTCAAAATGGATGAAATATCTAAATGTGAAATCTGAAACCATAAAAATTCTAGAAGAGAACACAAGCAGTAACTTTGACATTGACCATAGCATTTATTTCCAGATATGTCTCCTGAGACAAGGGGGAAAAAAAGTAAAAAATAAACTATTGGGACTTGATCAAAATAAAAAGCTTCTGGGGGCACCTGGGTTGCTCAGTCAGTTATGCGTCTGAATTCGGCTCAGGTCAAGGTCTCATGGTTTGTGAGTTCGAGCCCTGCTTTGGGCTCTGTGTTGACAGCCTGGAGCCTGCTTCAGATTCTGTCTCTCTCTCTCTCTCTCTCTCTCTCTCTCTCTCTCTCTCTCTCTCTCTTTTTACCCCTGCCTCTCTCTGTCTCTCTCTCTCAAAAATAAACATTAAATTTCTTTTTAAAAAAAGCTTCTGGACATTGAAGAAAAACAGTTGACAAAACTATAACACAATGTATCAGGATTGGAGAAGATATTTGTAAATGACATATCTGATGAAGGATTAGTATCCAAAATATATAGAGAACTTTAAAAAGTCAACACTCAAAAAATGAATTAAAAAATAAGCAGAAGACATAAATAGACATTTTTCCAAAGAAGACATACAGATGGCTAACAGACACATGAAAAGGTGCTCAACATCACTCATCATCAGGGAAATGCAAATCAAATCACACTGAGATATCACCTCACACCTGTCAGAATGGCTAACATCAAGAACACAAGAAACAACAGGTGTTGGCAAGGATGTGGAGAAGGGGGAACCCTCTTGCACTGTTGGCAAGAATGCAGATTGGTGCAGCCACTCTAAAAAACATTTTGGAATTTTCTCACAAATTAAAAATAGAACTGCTGTATGATCCAGCAAAAGCACTACTATGTATTCACCCAAAGAAAACAAAAATGCTAATTTAAAGGGATACATGCACTCCAATGTTTACAATAGTGAAAATATGGAAACAGCCCAAGCATCCATCGACTGATGAATGGATAAAGAAGAGGTGATTGTATACATATATAGGTGTATATATACATACGCATGTATATATATACATACACACATGTACAATGGAATATTAGCCATAAAAAATAAGGAAATCTTGGCATTTGCAATGACATGGATGAAGCTAGAGAGATAATGCTAAGTGAAATAAGTCAGAGAAAGACAAATACCATATTATTTCACTCATATGTGGAATTTAAGAAACAAAACAAATGAGCAAAGGCAGGAAAAAGAAACCAAGAAACAGACTCCTAGCTATAGAGAACAAACATGGTTACCAGAAGAAAGGTGGGTGAGAGTATGAGTTAAATAGGTGATGGGGATTAAGGAATGCACTTGTGACAAACACCAGGTGTTGTATGGAAGTGCTGAATCACTATATTGTATACCTGAAACTAATATTACACTATATGTTAACTAGCTAATTTAAATAAAAACTTAAACATTTAAATTTAAATTTTAAAAAAGGATAATAAGGAAATATTACAATTTTACGCTCACAAATTCAACTTAAATGAAATAGACAAATCCCTTGGGAAACAGAAACTACCTAATATTACTGAAAAAGAAATCAATAACATGAAGTTATATATATTACATTAATTCATAGCTGAAAATATTCCACCAAAAAAACATGGGGCCTAGAGGTGGTTACTGATGAATTCTACCAAATATTTAAGGGGAAAAATAATGCCAATTCTTCACAAACTCTTCCAGAAAATTGAAAATAAAGGAATTATTTTCAACTTTTTTGAGGCCAGAATATCAAAATGAGACAAAGACTTTACAAAAAAAGAAAACTACAGACCAATACCCCTTGTTAACATAAATGGAAAAATCTTTAAGAAAAAATATTAGCAAATAGAATCCAGCATTATATAATAAAGACAGTACATCACAACTAAAGTTATCCCAGGAATACAGATTGGTTCAACACCCATCAATCAAAAAATTAATGAAATTCACCATGTAATGGATTTTAGAAATAAAACTATATATGGTTTTAACAGATGAGAAAAGGCATTTGACAAAATTCAACACCTATTCACTATAAAACCTCTTAGCAACTATGAGTAGAAGGGAACTTTTCCAAACTGATAAAGAACATCTGAAAATAAAAATTTTTAACCCAAAATGGTGAAAGACTAATTCTTTTCACACTAAGAGTAAGAAAAGTCATAAATAACTGCTATTGCCACTCTTATTCAACATCATACAGAAAGTTCTAGAAAGTGAAATAATACTAAAGAAAAAAGGCATAAAAAGAAAAAAAATAGAGGAGGGAGGGTACAGATTTTGTTAGCTCTACAGATTAGAATGCAATCAATGTAAACTGTGTATTCACAAATGACATGGTTGTTGACAGAAAATCTCAAAGAATCTGCAAAATAAGTGAGTTTAGTAAGATCGATACAAAACAATTGTATCTCTATATACTAGCTATGAATAACTAAGATTGAAACTTAAAAATTTCCTTCTATAATAGCACCAAAAGACATGACATACTAAATTACATATAGGACCTTTATGATAAAAACTATAAAATGCTGAGGAAAGAAGTAAAAGAAAACAAAAATGGAAAGATATATTGTGTTCAGGGGTGCTTGGGTGGCTCAGTCAGTTAAATGTCTGACTTCGGCTCAGGTCATGATCTCCATGGTTTGTGGGTTCAAGTCCTGCATCGGGGTCTGTGCTGACAGCTCAGAGCCTGGAGCCTGCTTCAGATTCTGTGTGTCCCTCTCTCTCTGCCCCTCCCCGGCTTGTGCTCTCTGTCTCACTGTCTCTCTCAAAAATAAAAAATAAAAAAACATTAAAAACTTTTTAAAATATATATATATTGTGTTCAGAATTAGAAACTAAACATTGTTATGATGCCATTTCTCCCAAGATTGATCTATAGATTTAATATAATCTCAAAAAACTAGAAGAATTTTTGTAGAAATCGGAAATCTGTTTCTAAAATGTACATGGAAATGCAAAGGAACTAAAGTATCCAAAACAACTTTGAAAAGAACCCAGCAAGTTATTTTGTGAGTACGGAAAACTGATTCTAAAGTTTACATGGAAAGACAAAAAACACAGAACAGCCAACACAATTTGGATGAGAAGAACAAAGTTGGAGGACTGACAAAACCCAACTTTAAGACTTAATATACATCTATATTAATCAAGACAGTGTACTATTGGCAAAAGACAAATAGATCAATGGAACATGATGGAGATCCACAGAAATATAGTCAATTGATAGTGAAAGGTGCAAAAGCAACTCAATTGAGAAAGGATGGTCTTTTCAAAAAAATGGTAGTGAAAAAACTGGACATACACATCCAAAAAAAAAATCTACATACATATCTTACATCTTTCACAAAAATTAATTCAAAATGGATCATGACCTGAATGAAAAATGCCAAACAATTAAACTCCTAGAAAATAACAGAGGAGAAAACCTATGTGAACTTGGGCTTGACAATGACTTTTTAGATACAACACCAACATTATAATGAATGAAATTAAAAATGATAAATTGGATTTCATTAAAATTAAAAATTTTTGCTATGCAAAACGCAATAGCCAGAGAATGAAACAAGCCACATACAGGGAGAAAATGTTAGCAAAACACGTGTCTGATAAAGACTGGTATTTAAAATATACAAAGAACTCTTAAACCTCAACTGTAAAAAAAATAACCTGATTTTAAAATATAGGCAAAAGATCTGAGCAGATACTTCATCAGAGAAGAGATACAGATGACAAGAAGTAAGCAAATGAAAGATGCTCAATATCATATGTCATTAGGGCACTACAAATTAAAACAATGAGATACCACTACACACCCATTAAAACAGCTAAAATCCAGAACACTGATAACACTAAACGTTGGGAAGATATCGAGCAACAGGAACTCTAAATTCATTGCTAGTGGGAATGCAAAATGATTTGAAAGACAGTATGGCAATTTCTAACAAAACTAAACATACTCTTTATTTTATTTCCAAGATTTTATTTAAATTCAGGTTAGTTAACATACAGTGTAGTATTGGTTACAGGAGTGGAACTTAGCAATTTATTACTTACATATAACACCCAATGCTCATCACAAGTGCCCTCCTTAATGTCCATCACCCATTTACCCCATCCCTTCACTCACCTCCCTTCCAGCAATTCTCAGTTTGTTCCCTGTAGTTGAGAGTTTCTTATGGTTTGCCTCCCTCTGTTTTTATCTTATTTTATTTTTCCTTTCCTTCCCCTATGTTCACCTGTTTTGTTTCTTAGATTCCATATATGAGTGAAATCATAAAGTATTTGTCTTTCTCTGACTTATTTCACTTAGTATAATACACTCTACTTCTGTCTGCATCGTTGCAAATGGCAAAATTTCATTTTTTAAATGGTTGAGTAGCATTCCTTTGTATATATATACCTTATCTTCTTTATGATTCATCAGTCAATGGACATTTGGGCTTTTACCATAATTTTCCTGTTGTTGATAGTGCTGCTATAAATATTGGGGTGCATGTGCCCCTTTGAATCAGTATTTTTGTATCCTTTGGATAAATACCTAGTAGTGCAATTGCTGGATCCTAGGGTAGTTCTATCTTTAACTTTCTGAGGAACCTACACACTATTTTCCAGAGTAGCCGCACCAGTTTGCATTCCCACCAACGGTGTAAGACAGTTCCCCTGTCTCTGCATCCTTGCCAACATCTGTTGTGTCCTGTGCTGTTAATTTTAGCCATTCTGACAGGTGTGAGGTGGCATCTCATTGTGGTTTTGAAATATATTTCCCTGATATAAGACCCAGAGCTAATATCATCCTCAGTGGGGACAAACTGAGAGCTTTTCCCCTAAGGTCGGGAACATGACAGGGATGTCCAACTCTCACCACTGTTGTTCAACATAGTACTGGAAGTCCTAGCCTCAGCAATCAGACAACAAAAAGAAATAAAAGGCATGCAAATTGAAAAGGGAGAAGTCAAAGTTTCACTTCACAGATGACATGATACTCTACATGGAAAACCTGAAAGACTCCACCAAAAAATTACTAGAATTAATGCATGAATTCAGCAAAGTCACAGGATATAAAGTCAACGTGAAGAAATTTGCTGCATGTCTATACACCAATAATGAAGCAGCAGAAAGAGAAACCAAGTAATTGATCCCATTTTCAATTGCATCAAAAAGCATGATACCTAAGATTAAACCTAACAAAAGAGGTAAAAGATCTGTACTCTGAATACTATAGAACATTCATGAAAGAAATTGAAGAAGACACGAAGAAATGGAAAACATTCCATGGTCATGGATTGGAAGAACAAATATTGTTAAAATGTCTATATTGCCTAAACCAATCTACATATTCAATGCAATCCCTATTAAAATAACACCAGCATTTTTCACAGAGCTAGAACAAACAATTCTAAAATTGGTATGGAGCCAGAAAAGACCCCAAATAGCCAAGGTAATGTTGAAAAAGAAAAGCAAAGCGGGAGGCATCACAATTCCAGACTTCCAGCTATATAGCAGAGCTGTAATCATTAAGACAGTATGGTACTGGCACAGAAACAGACACAGAGATCAATGGAACAGAATAGAAAATCCAGAATGGACCCACAACTGTTTGGTCAACTCATCTTTGACAAAGCAGGTAAGAATATCCAATGGAAAAAAATCCATTTATCCAATGGAGAAACAACATTTGTTATTGTTCCACCAACAAATGGTGTTGGGAAAACTGGACAGTGACATGCAGAAGAATGAAACCAGACCACTTTCTTACACCATACACACACAAAAAATCAAAATGGATGAAAGATCTAAATGTGAGACAGGAAACCATTAAAATCCTGGAGAGAACACAGGCAGCAACCTCTTTGACCTCAGCTGTAGCAATTTCTTACTAGATATGTCTCCGGGGGTAGGGGAAACAAAAGCAAAAATGAACTGTTGGGTCTTTATCAAGATAAAAAGCTTCTGCACAGCAAAGGAAACAATCAACAAAACTAAAAGGCAACCTACAGAATGAGAGAAGATATTTGCAGATTACATATCGGATAAATGGCTAATATCCAAAATCTATAAAGAACTTACCTAATTCAACCCCCAAAAACAAATAATCCAGTTAAGAAATGGGCAGAAGACACTTCTCCAAAGAAGGCATACAAATGGCTAACAGCCACATGAAAAAATCCTCAACATCACTCATAAACATACTCTTTCCATATGATCCAGCAATTGCACTCCTTGGTACTTACCCAAATGAGAGGTAAACCGTAGACAAATGTTTATAGCAGCTTTATTCAAAATTGCTGAAACTTAGAAGCAAGATGTCCTTCAACAGGTGACTATGTTAACAAACTGTGGTACATCCATACAATGGAATATTACTCAATGATAAAAATAAATGAACTATCAAGACACAAAAAGACATGGAAGATTCTTAAATGCATATTAGTAAGTGAAATAAGGCAATCTGAAAAGGGTGTGTACTGTATGATTCCAACTATATGATATTCTGGAAAAAGCAAAACTATGGAGACAATTTTTTTTAAAAATCAGTTTTTGTTTGTTTTGCCAAGAGTCCAGGGGGAAAGAGGGAGGCATGAATAGGTGGAACACAGGTGTTTCACAGGATAGTGAAGCTATACTGTATGACACTGTGATGGTAAATACATGCCATTATACATTTTTTAAAACCCATAGAATGTACACACACACAGTGAATCGTAATATAAACAATGGATTTTAGTTAACATATAAATATTGGCTTATCAGTAGTAACAAAATGGACCACACTAATGCAAAGTGTTCATAACAGAGGAAGTTGGGTGGGTGGGGTAAGATCTTGGAGTGTATATAGGTATTATTTGTATTTTATGTTAATTTTTCTGTAAACCTAAAGCTGCTCTTTTTTAAAAAAATTTTTTTAATGTTTATTCATCCTTGAGGGGGGGGGGGACAAGCACAAGTGGGGGAGGGGCAGAGAGAGAGGGAGACAGAATCTGTAGCAGGTTCCAGGCTCTGAGCTGTCAGCCCAGAGCCTGACACAGGGCTCAAACTCACGAACTGTGAGATCATGACCTGAGCCGAAGCCGGACACTTAACCGACTGGCCACCCAGGCGCCTCCTAAAGCTGCTCTTAAAAGCAGAGTCTAGGGGCACCTCAGTGGCTCAGTTGGTTGAGCGACCAACTTTAGCTCAGGTCATGATCTCATGGTTTGTGAGTCTGAGCCCCGCATCAGACTTATTGCTGTCAGTGCAGAGCCTGCTTTGGATCTTCTGCCTTCCTCTGTCTCTGTCCCTCCTCCACTCATGCTTGCTCTCTCTCTCTCTCTCTTTCAAAAATAAATAAACCTTTAAAAAAAATTAATAAAAATTAAAAAAAAAATAAAAGCGGAGTCTATTTGGGGCTCCTGGGTGGCTCAGTTGGTTGAGTATCTGACCCTATATTTTGACTCAAGTCATGATCTCACAGTTGTGAGATCAAGCTCTGATTTGGGCCTTGTGTCAGGCTCAGAGCCTGCTTAAGATTCTCTCTCCCTCTCCCTTTGCCCCTCCTATGCTCATGCATGTGTGGACTCTCTAAATAAATAAATAAATAAATAAATAAATAAATAAACAATAGAGTCAATTAATTTAAAAGAACAACAACAACAAAGTTGGAGGACTCACATAACCTGATTTCAGGATTTACTATAAAGCTGCAATAACAAAGACTATGTGGTGTTGGAAAAAGGATAGACCTATAAATCTGTGGAATGGAATCGATTTTTGAAATAGATCCTTGTATACATGGCCAAATTATTTTCAACAAGGTGCAAAGTTAATTCAATAAAGAAACGATATTTTTAAGAAATGGCACTGAGAAAATTGAACACACATATGCAAAACAAACTTCAACCCATAACATGCACTTCATGAAAAAATTAACTCAAAATGGGTCATAGACCTAAATGTATCATGTAAAATAATCAAACTTCAAGAAGAAAACATAGACAAAAATCCTTATGACCTTGGCTTTGGCAGTTTCCTTAACTATGAAACTAAAAGCATAAACCATAAAAGAAAAAAAATTGACAAATTAGACTTCATCAAAATTTAAAACTTTTGCACTTTGAAAGTTACTATTAAGAGAATGAAAAAAAAAACAAGCACAGACTTGGAGAAAACATTTACAAAGCGCTTATCTGAGATACTATCTGTATCCAAAATACATCAATAATGCTCAAAACTAAATAATAAGAAAACAACCCAACTTTTTAAATGTGCAAAATAATTGATAGATATTTAACCAGAGAAAATATATGGGTGGAAAATAAGCACAAGAAAAATGCTCATCGTTATTAGTCACTATGGAAATGCAAATAAAAATCACAATTTGATCACACTACACATTTATTAGAATTATAGAGTAAAATAAAAATCTTAAAATACCTAGTGCTGACAAATAATGCAAGTAGAACTCTCATATATTTCTCATATATTTCTGGTGGGAATGTAAAATGGTACAACCTCTTGTAAAACAATTTTTCAGTGTCTCATAAATTGAAACACTTAATATACCACCTAGAAATCTCACTCCTAGGTTGCTACTCAGGGGCATTGAAAACTTAACATAGACACAAAAACAGATATTTATACGAGCTTTATTTATAATCACAAAAACTGACATTCTGAGTGGTAATGAATACCTTCAAATGGTAAATGGGTAAACAAACTGTGCTACATCTGTACAGTGAAATACTCAGAAATAAAAAGGAGCAAACTATTGATATGCACAACATGGATGAATCTCAAATACATTATGCTCAATACAGGAAGGCAGACTCAAAAGACTACGTACTATATAATTCAATTTTAATTACATTCTGGAGAGGACAAAACTATAGGTACAGAAAACAGTTCAGTGACTGTTGGGGGTTGATGGAAGAGTTGACTAAATTAACTACATAGGGCCATGAGGGAGTTTTTTGAAATGATAGATGATGGAATCTGGGGACATGTGTCCTGAGTGCAGTGATGATTACATGACTATATGACTATATGACTATATGAATATATATATATATATATATATATATATATATATATATATACATATCAAATATAACTGTACCAAAAAGGGTAAATTTTACTGAATATAAACTATATATCAATATATAAGAAGATTTGGAGAAGGATTTCCATTTCTCAACCACCTTTCCATCCCTTCCCACATACACAACTATAAAATCCTAACAATGATATATAAAATATGTTTTAAATCCTATCAAATTATTGCTGAGCCTTCAAGAAAATAAGGAAAACAGTGGGCAAAAACAGAAAAAACTGAAAATCAGAATGACAGTAACACCATGTTTTGGGGGGAATATTTGAAGATCTCAATACATAAGAGGCTTCAGAAGACTATACTGGAACAAGAGACAAACCCTTGGCTCTACATAATGTAGGAAGTTGGAAATGAAATCATGTCTCAAGCTGTCTCCTCAAAGGCCTACACACTTAGTAAAAGAATGCTCAAGAAAATAATCTTCCCGTTGGCAAAGGAAAGCAACATGGATATCTGTCTATATTAGTTCTGGGGTGGGGGGGAATCTCCCTTGAAAATTTGACCACAAACATTTGCTAATTTACACTTTGTGCATGGTGGAACACAGAATAATAATTCTAAGCCAAATAATTATAAGATGGTTCTGAGTTAGTATCTTTCTGGAGCACTTGACAGAAGCAAACATAAATCCTCTCATAAAATAGACTGCACAGGATTTCCATATGTGAAATCCAGCTAAACATGAACTGATGGTCCAAAATTACAAAGCAACTACTCTGAGCAACAGTTAACAGAAACAAAAAATATCACACTGGACACCTCAGTATTTTCAGATAATGGAATTTTTGGCTTAATAATATAATGTAAGTATGCTTAAGATGTTCAAAGAAATAAAATCTGAGGTTGGAAACATGAGAAAGGAACAAGATACTATCAGTGAAGGCAGATATATTGGAATAAACAAATAAGATATATAAGTCAAAACATTTTTTGAAATAAAAAACTTAGACATTTAAATAGTACCTTACACATAATAGAAGAAATAATTAGAACACTTATTAGCTATGGAACTGAAGAATTACCCAGGGGGCGGCTGGGTGGCTTAGTCGCTTAAGCAACCAACTCTTGATTTCAGCTCAGGCCATGATCTCATAGTTTGTGGGATTGAGCCCTGTGTCTGGCTCTTTGCTGACAGCATGGAGCCTGCTTGAGATTCTCTCTCCCTCTCTCTCTGCTCCTCTCCCACTCTCTCTCTCAAAATAAATAAATATTAAACAAAATTTTGGAAGGACAACAAATCTCAAATAGGATAGATAAAAAAGATAAGGGCATCTTGGTGGCTCAGTCAGTTAAGCATCTGACTCTAGATTTTGGCTCAAGTCATGATCTCACATCGTTTGCTCTGAGCACTGAGTATGAAGCCTGCTTAAAATTCTCTCTCTCCTTCTCCCTCTGACCCTCCCCTGTTACATACTCTCTCTCCCTCTTTCAAAATAATAATAGTAAAAAAAGATAGTGAAATTTCAAAATACCAAACACAAAGAAAAAGTCTTAAGAATAGCCAGAGGGAAAAGATACTATTGACAAAGAAGAGATATTAGGCCAAAGGAAGACTTTAGTTGCAAAAATAGAAACCAAAGTGGCTGCAATCTGGCTAGTCAAGGATAATGATAGCTACCTAAAACTGAATCTCTCCACAAATACTTCAAAAGCAATGTAGGTCAAAAAGAAGAAATAAAATTCAACAAAAGACATGCCTCACCACAATTAGAAGACAGAGGGTGCTACAAACTTCAAACCAGTATAAGTAGAAAAGCGTACACCAAATCCAAGCAGATCTACTCTTCATACTCTCTTGGTAAGCTTTAGAGAGTAAGGGCCATTCAGGAAAAAGGATGGAAGAAAGAAGAGGGGAATGAGTAAAGTGCCTAAGATTTACCTAAAATCACTTCCACAAAAAGAAAGTCTACCCAACATTAGAAAAGACTGAAAAGGAGTTCTGGGGTTCTAGAAAATGTAGTTGGGAGGCCCCACCCTCTTTAAAATGCCTGTAATGGCTGCTTCCTGGAAGGTGGTATCATGTGGAATCTCTTAGCTTCAGTATCTGGTACTCCAGGAAGGGAGTATTTCAAGCCAGATAGAATTACATATTTATTTTCTCATTATCAGCCCTGTAGTCTCTGGCTGAGCTCACAGCAGAGATTGAAATGTTGCTCTTATAGCTTCAGCCCTGTGCAATTGCTAAGCCCAACTGAACAAGGCAAGGAAGGAAATTATAACCTCTCCTCCACTAGGAGAGGTATGCAGAATTAGTCTTGTTGATATGGACCCACTCTTTCCTGTGCTGCTTGTAAATTTTGGGTCTTGTTTGAATTCTCATTCTAAGAAAGCAACTGTAAGAAAAAAGCCTATGAGACAAACAGGAAATTTTGAAGATGACTGGATAACTTATTCAGTTCAGGAACTATCCTGAATAAACATTTTTCCAAAGAAAACTTACTATCCATTTCATTTCCTGGGGTCCTATGTTGGATTACATCTTCCTGAATCCCTTGGGTTGGAGTGTCAGAGTGGTAGGTAGGTAGGTTCTACCTTTGGGGATGAGGGTTCTTTGTCTGGCATAAGGGAGCAGGAACCATGAAGATAACCTGACCCTTAGTTCTTCCAAATAGCAATCTTGGGTGGGGAAAAGATTCTTCCTAGAAAAAAATGAAGCTAACTCAAAAATTCCAGGGCCCTTTGCCAATGGACAGGTCTCCCTGAGGATCCTAGGACTGGTCTAATCTGCTTAAACTCCTGAGACCTGGTCAGACTAAGGCAGACTGAAAGAATAGATTGTTCATCTGTTAGTTTCCTGTCAGTGACCAGTAAGAAGTAGCCTCTACCTAATGTTGAGAGCCTATTGGATATCCTGGTAAACCTGTGAGGGGGTGGGGTGAGAGAGACATCATGGAGAGTACTATAGAGTCAGAGGGAGTAGAGACTCAGGAACTCACACTATAAATGAGCAGCTGGCTTACAACTGAATTCACTGCATCCTCACTCTGGGCCTGATATCAGTACAGCCAATGTCCTCACCTGCAGATGCTGAAGCCCATGGAGAAGGTCAGTGAATATGTTCAATTCTCCCATGCTGAAAGTTGACATCCTCTCTTGGTATCATCAGAGATGAACACTCACTGGCTCCCTCAGCAATCACCTGTGTTCAGATCAGATCACACCAGGGCTCTACACACAATGACCATTGATGACATTACAGATCTTGACTCAGTTTACCTCTGCCTTGCTCTGTTTCTTCTTTAGATGTCTAGCTGTATCTCTGCTTGCCTAACTCTCTCCAGTTAGTTGCTTCTTTCTCTGTGTCCTCCATGTTTCTGTCAGGCTCTGAGTCTTCCCACCTGCCCTTCTGGCTCTGGCTGAGGGGCAGATGACTTGGATGAGCAGTTTGGTCTGGTTTTGAGGTGACCTGTATACAAGGCAGATAGAACCCAGAGCCCAGACTAATTATTCTCAGAGTCACCTGGTTGAAGTGAGAGGATTCTAAACCCCTAGATTGGGGGATTGGTTCCACATCATCCACGGACGTATGCCATTATGCTTATGTGAGCCTTTCAGTCTGTTTCCTATTTGGCTTTTCATCTTTCTGGGGATTTTTTTCTCTCATTTTCTAGCTCTTTCTTCACTATGTCCTTCCCCTCCTTTTCTCTAGATCCCCCCTTTCACCATTTTTCCATCCTCTTTCAGCATGAATTGAAGAAAGGCACCATCCCAGAAGCCAGAAAATTTATTTTGGTTTTAATACTTTATTTATAAGTGGCCTTGATCCACAGAGGTGTGAGGACAGTAAAAGACCACATAATTTAAAAAAAAAAATTTAATTAATGTTTTTTATTTATTTTTGAGAGAAAGAGAGAGAGAGAGAGAGAGAGAGAGACAGAGTGTGAGCAGGGGAAGGGCAGAGAGAGAGGGAGACACAGAATCTGAAGCAGGCTCCAGGTTCCAAGCTGACAGCACAGAGCCCAATGCGGGGCTCGAACTCACACCCCGTGAGATCATGCATGACCTGGGCCAAAGTCGATGCTTAACTGACTGAGCCACCCAGGCGCCCTTAAAAGACCACATAACTAGTCTTGCCTCTATCCCCATCTAGCTACTTGGTAAGTCAGCTTGTTTGTTCTTTCCTGAAACTCCATTTCCCCATCTTAAAGTCCTGTTAGTGGCACTTTTTAAGAGCACAAAATTCCTCACTGGTTGTTGTGAGGAGCAAATGAGAGAATCTAAACCATGGAGAATCACAGAAATGGGAGGGATTGTTGCAATTACATTTTTCACAATCTATTCTTGTTTCCTTTTATTTGTAACTTTCACTTTATTTCCTTATTTGACTTTACACTGTTTTCTGCTCATCTACTTTATTTTCTTCTATCTGCCTCATGATTTATTTTTCTTCCTCCCTTCTCATTTGTGTTTTTCTACCAATCCATTTGCCTGCATAGTTTTCCTGTATATCTGTGCATTTTTCTTTCCTGTACCTTTGAGAAAAGATGGGTTAGGATTCTTAAAGAAGTTTGCAAATATGTTACAAAATAAGGTAAATAACATGAAGATTCAGTTTTTCTCATTTCCTCTAAGATCTACAGAATAAATAAAATTACAAGGAAGTAAGCCAAGGAGCCAGAGATGGGACAGGAGTTTAATCTGCTATCCAAAAGAATTTCCTGATTTGGAAAAGTGATTTTTTTTAAACCATAGTTGCTACCTAGAAATTTTCCATGGCAGTGGATTATTGGTTCAAGGCCTTAAAAGATCTCTTCTGACATATAGGTGCAAATAAGAAAAGGTGGGAGAAAAGTAAAGGAGAAGGTAATGAACATGTACTAAGCAATTACTGTTTGTAGGTCACTTTAAGTGTATTATTTCCATTATCAATTAATCTTTACACTATTTGACAAGCCAGAGATGATATCCCAAAATACTATTAGTAAGTGATTAAAGCTGAGATGTAAGTACTGATTTATCTAATTCCAAACCCTAAGCTTTTTCTACACGTCTACCATATATATGTGAGTTTCACATGTAGATGTTGGATCTCAAAAAGTGATTATTTCACTTCTTAATACCATCTATATAATTGACCAACTAACTCTAGTTCTTTCCAAGACTTTTTCATATGTGACTATCTCATGTCCCTATCTTTGTGTTTCTGGTTATTTTTACAATCAGTACAATTTTTCAAGACAACATAAATGACACATAGTCCACATTAACCATGACTGCTAATACTGCTGAAAAGAGCCAGTCTAATGCTCAGTTTTGCCTTCATCAATCACAAAGTCCTTCGGTATCATTTCCTACAAATCCATCTTGTACAAATAGCCAAACTCTTAATATTTAAGGATTAATCATTCTATGTATGGATTAATTTGTCACCTTTTCATTTTGTTTTCCCTCTACGTTTTAGGGTATTTGGAGTCAGGAGGAGGTTTTGGGAGTTATTTAGGGACTTTTTTCCACAAATTATTTAAATCCCCTTCTAAGAGGAGGGAAATGTCAGGAGGAGGAATGTATTCTTGGCTTTATTTGATTTTTGCTTTGTATATAGCTTAGATTGTTATTCTGGAGGGGAAACTCTGAACAACTATTAAGTATTTTAGCAGAAAGGATAAGTTGATTGAGATCCATCGAGAATTAAGAAAATCAATTGAAATAAAGGTCTCAAATAAGGTTATCTGTGCTGTCTCTCACTCATGTGAATGCCAGAGAAATTTCATTGTAAATAGAGCTTGTTCTTCTGTCTTGCGCATAGTTGTAAAGATCTGTTATGCCAAGCAAGGGCCCTCTCACTGTCAGTCCATCATTAGATGTGAAGTGTAGTTCAGAGTCTCTCAATTTCAGAAATATGGAGACTTTGCAGTGGATCCAAGTATTAGAGGGCAGAGAAAGGGAAAGAAACTACATTTACCTTGGAAAATGTCTAGATAACATAATAGAAAATATTATTGTAATTTAACAAATTTGTTAAGGTTGTCTATCACATAGTAAAGAAAAGTTTCAACATAAATCTCAATTTTTTCTGAGGCTAGGATAACATAAATTGTTCCATAATAGATGTAGGTTAGACATATCCAGGCATTTGATAGCAGTACCCCTTTTAATTACCACTAAAAAAGTCCCAAAAGCTATTTAGTTATTAATTCTACCATAGCCCAAAGAGAGAAAACTAAGTATCCTAAAACCAATTCTCCTGTGAGCCTAATGGTTAATTTTCACAATGATAGGTTAACATTTATTAAATTTGTAACATCTTATATGTAATTAAATGACTTCAGATATTTTCTATTTTTGCATTTGTTTAGGGGTCTGTCTTTATTTTTCTTAATTTTAACATCTAAGGAAATCATCTCAGAGTATGGTCATCTGAGGTCAATATGCCTAAGAATTAAATTTGTTGGACTTTGGTTAATTACACCATGAATCTAACCCTTCTAAATCCTTTGAGAAGTATATTTGTAGACATCTCAAGATTCTTTCAGCCAAAGCCATTCCCACTTTATTTTCATAATTCCAGTGGAATGGAAGCATCATGAGGACAATGATTTTGATCACTTTTTCAAGTGTCTAAAACAGGGCCTGGCCCATAAGAGGCTCTTAATAAATATTGGTTGAGTGAATGAATAAATTAAGTATTAAGTTGAATTATCCCTTTTTAATATTTTCAATAAACTTTAATTACATACATATGTAATTATTAAACTAGTACTACACAATGTTCAGTTTAAGAGGAGTATTTAAACACTAAGAGTAAGAAGATGTAATGGGTAAATGAGAAGTGTGTTATCTTTGGTGTACTTGATAACAGCTAAATCATAGAATAATAACATCACTTTCTACCTTGAAAATGTGTGTAAAGAAATATATAAAAGTAAAGGAATGCTGAGTTTTAAATAAATGGAAAGTAGAGAAAAGCGTTAAACAATAAATATTTTATAGTTCTATCATCTATAAGCAGCCATTCAACATTTTGGTGAACTTCCTTCCAATCTTTTATCAATACAAAGCAAATTTCTTTTTAATTAATGTAGTGAGAATACCAAATATACTGACTTGTATCTTGCTTTTTGTTTTGCTTAAATTTATAATGTAAGTATTTCAACATTATTACACAGAGTTCATAAACATAATTTTAACGACTGCATATTTCTTTAATTTTCAATGATATAACCATTCCTCTACTGTAGCTTTTTTTTTTGCTATTATAAATAGTGATAATTTATAATTTTGTATATAAAGCTTTTTCTCAACTGGTAATTAATTTCTTGGAGTCAGTTTTTAAAATAGTTGAATCTATTCACATTTAGCAAACTTATATAGCACAATGTGCCAGGCACTATTCCAAAAAGTTCACAAGTATTGATTCATTTAATCCTCATAATCCAATAAAGTAGGTACTATCAGTATTATTCTCATCTTAGAAAGGAAGAAACTGAGGCATGTTAATTTAAGTCGCCTCAGTTTACACAGTTGGTAAGTGGAGAAGCCAGGATTTAAATCCAGATGTTTGGACTCCAAGGTCTGTATTTTTAAAGGGACCTTACATTAAAAGGAATTAACATTCTTAAAGTTTTTGGTACCTATTGCCAAACTGCTTTCCAACCAAGAATGGAGCACAATTTCACCAGCACTGATGTTATAATTAAAATTCTTTAATTTATGGATCAGAAATGGTATCTGATTGTTTTAAAACTATTGTTTGATTACTAATAAGTTTGAATGCTTTAGGATGGTTTTTCCACTTCTGAGTTATGAGTTCTTATTCTTTTATTTTTCTCTTTTTTCTCTTTCTCTAGACTTATCATGATGCTTTATTCTTTTTATCTCTTGACATTAGGTGTTTTGGATGGACTTTTTACATAATAAATTTAATATATTGTTGCCCCTTGTATTTGCGTTCTTTTTGAATCAGTTATTTGTTAAAAATACATAAGGTAGTTTTTTGTTGTTGTTGTTGTTGTACCAAAGTTTCCCATTTGATGTAAAAATCTATCAAGTCTATCTTTCTCTTCATGATTTCTTGTATGACTGAGAGAAAGACCTCAAGCACAAATTCCTTAAGTGGTCAAATAGACATTGCAATGGCATGACAATGGCGTGTCTTGGGACTGACCTTCCAGTCCCACTAGCCTGGAACAGAGACCAGCACTAAACTCCAATGAGTTGATGATGAGAACAGGCACAGTGCAGCAAGGCCTTCTGATTGTTCTTCTCTGGGAAGCAGAATCTAGATTTTTATGTGAGGTATTCTTTACAGAAGACTGTAGTTTAATAAAACACATCTCTGTAGGCCAGAGGGGTGTTGATTTATCACCTCTGGTTCAGAAGTTCTCCTTCATTCAAAATTCAATACTATTTTCTTCCAGTTTTCCTGTGAGTTTTTGAAATATATGCAAAATTTTATACAATTGTAATTAGGTTGTGGTGTGAAGTGTCTAGTTGCTTTCTTAAACTAAAGCATTAATTTATATTTCTTTTCTCTTGTCCTCAAGTTTCTCTTTCTCTTTTGGAAAGCAGAAGAATCGATGAAATAATGAAATATTAAATGTTATGATGGTGATTTCTCTAACTGTAAAAGAATAATTGTTACTTTTTTCTGTATGATGGACTTATATTGAATACTCTCATTTCCTGACTAATAGAATATAATATGTTCGTTGGAAATTAAGGCAGAAGGGTCCATATATAAATTAGAATTTAAAACTCCTTGAAATGTTCAAAAGAAAGCTAAATAGAAAGGGAGAAGCACACAAAGTAATGCAACATTTTCAAAGAGGATTAAAATAATATAATCATATATTAAATATTGCAAATTTGGTAAATATGAATTTAAAACAGATTTCAGTTAGTGGGTTACATAATTAGAAAGTGATCAACAAAATTACACTGTTTAAATATTCATTTCCTTGTTCAAAAATCATTAATCAAAAGTTTACTCTATGTTGGAGAACAGGTAGATACTTTTGTTCCACAACTATCACCTTGTAGTTATGTTTTCCCTCACTATTTTGGCCCTGAAGTTGATTCTATGTTAATGAATACAAACATTTAAATTGGAATTATACCAACACCAAATCCATATAAATTCTTGATATGAAATTACTCTTAATAATTCTATTAACCCAAATTAATTCCTTAACCAACTTTCTAGTATAGTACTTAAGATATTTCCAATTTCTGTCAATACTAAATCATTTTCACCCAAACTAATTCCTTTATGTTTAATATACCAACACAGTTCTGTTATCAGCCTTCGTACAAATCAAGTTTACATAATAGCTTCTGCTACCGTGGGTTTTCTTTTGTGGACATATTTTTTCCTCTTCCATTTTCCCAGGTCAAAATTTGTAGATCTAAATCTTAGCATATCCAGTTTTACCTATGTTCAGTTTTATTTTTGTATGGATTATTTCTATCAATTATATTTAGTGTTTATTTCTTAGCTAATCCATTATATAGTTGTTAAATATTTTAGTATTGGTCTCTTCCTGAGAATTGATCTAATTTAATTTAATTCTTCTGATTATTTTGGGGGCCTTGTTTAAACTTGATACAGCACTTGTGGCTCAAAGAGCAAATAGTGTTGCGTCATGACAGATGGTAGCTACACCTGTGATAAACATAGCGCAGCATGTAGAGGTGTTGAATCACTATGTTGTATACCTGAAACTAATGTAACATCGTGTGTCAACTATACTCAAAAAGAAAAAGAGCAAATAATGGAATTTTAAAAAGCTACTTCTAAAAAAATTAAGCTATTTGCAGTAAAAGAAAGCTGGGGGGAATGATAGGCTATTGGGGAAAGCTTTGTTGAGGAGGTGGCATATGATCTGTGTCACAAAAAAATAAGAAAGAATTCACCAGGTGCCAATAGAGGTAAAGGGCATTACACACCAAACAACCAGCATGTGTGAAAGCATGGAGGCAAGTAGGAGTGGAGTGTGTACATAGTAGGCACCAAGTGATGAGTGAATGAACAGATGGGTGGGTTTGTGTACGGTAAATAGTAACTGGAGTGTAGGGTGCATAAAGGGGGTGGAGGAGGTTAAAATGAGAGAATGAAAGGCTAATTGGATATGGAGATGAGTGAGGAAGAAGCAGAAGAGGTCACCCAGTCTCCTACTTAAATGAGTGGATGTGTCATGATGCTGTTAAACAAGAAAGCAAACAGAAGGAAGTGAAGGCTCCAGTCCACTCTTTGCTTTTGGACCATTTTGAGCTGAAACAAGACCCGATGCACTGGAATCTGTCCTATTTCCAAAGACCACCAAAAAGATTTTTTATCACTCCTTAGTCACTATGATGCTTTCAACTCCCTCATTAAAATCAGTAAAGTATTCCTTTTCTCTAATTTTTTTTAATATATGAAATTTATTGTCAAATTGGTTTCCATACAACACCCAGTGCTCATCCCAAAAGGTGCCCTCCTCAATACCCATCACCCACCCTCCCCTCCCTCCCACCCCCCATCAACCCTCAGATTGTTCTCAGTTTTTAACAGTCTCTTATGCTTTGGCTCTCTCCCACTCTAACCTCTTTTTTTTTTTTTTCCTTCCCCTCCCCCATGGGTTTCTGTGAAGTTTCTCAGGATCCACATAAGAGTGAAACCCTATGGTATCTGTCTTTCTCTGTATGGCTTATTTCACTTAGCATCACACTCTCCAGTTCCATCCACGTTGCTACAAAAGGCCATATTTCATTCTTTCTCATTGCCACGTAGTATTCCATTGTGTATATAAACCACAATTTCTTTATCCATTCACCAGTTGATGGACATTTAGGCTCTTTCCATACTGATGCATAGGGGCACTTGTACCCCAATGTTTATAGCAGCACTCCTTTTCTCTAATTTAATACTCTTGTTGCACTTACCTTCATTCCTATAGCTCTGTCTTGTGAGAGGTGGAGAACATTTGGTTGCATATTTGAAGAGGGATATTTCCCAGATTGTTTTTTCTTAACATCTTAAATGTCTCTTTTCAGTGTTCTTCTGATTCAGTCCCCTCCTTAGCATATAATTGTTTGTTTCAGGGATGATCTGATCAGCCCATCAGCCAAAGGCATTATACACATTGAATTTTTAAAAATGCAAAATGTGCTTATTTAGTTCTTATTATACTTTCCTCCGTGTCTCCAATCAATTTTTTCTTTAGTTGTTTCTTTTCTTATTTCTGGAAACTTTAAAGGTAATAAAGAAATAAGGATAGCATGGCATGGTAAAAGGTCTCATGAATATTCAGCTTGATGGAAAAGGTTAATAAATGTATTCAAACTTCAAAGGGACTTTCCCCCCACTCACAATAAGTTGTTCTTTACCATGATTAAATTCAAAGAATGAGGAATGTAACTACAAGGAAAGGAGGGTTATAACATATGTGTGTGTGTGTGTATTCCTGAATAAATGAGGCATTCATTAATGGTATAACCTGAAAGAGGTAGTAACACCTCTGCCTGAGGCACCTTGGTGTGGTGGAAAAGGTATTCTAAGGACTTTAAAGCCGTAGTTTCCCATTGCTTTCATTTAATAGCTATATAATCTTGAGCAAATTACTTTAGCTCTCTGAGCCTCAGTTTCCTGATCTGTAAATGGAGGTAGCATCTACTTCACAGGATTTTTGTAAGAGTTAAATGGGATAATATATGTGAATGTGCTTTTGTAAACTATAAATTACTATAAATGAGTAAAGTTTTATCTGAATAGACATTCATTTGGAATGATTTGAGAGGTTATATATGAGGGATTATGTAAACTTTTAGGGGCACCATCTTTTCCAGAGAGGATTCCAACATCAGATGTTCTTCCTGGGCTAGCTCATCCTCGGAGTCCACGAGAGACTGGTTTTTTTTACCTGTTGCAGTGATCTGGTGACAAAAAGGCCATTTCCACCTCATAGAGTGAGGTAAGACACAATTTCCAAAAGATTGTCCCATTTTATGTATGTATCATAATATATGTAACCAGTGCCTGAGGGGTATTTATTTGTAGAGTGAAGATGAACAGTGGGGTCAAAGTGTTTCCTGTAACATTATTCCCTCCTGATGGGAGAAATTTAGGTAGAAATTCTGGCCTCCCTATAAGTTGAGGCAGAAACATAGAGAGGAGAAATTCACCCCAATCCTAGAAATATCTTCTACAAATAATGATAATTTTGCCCTTTCCTTTTTTCATTCCAGTGGTGTACTAGAGCCAGTTAGTACCAGCTCTCAAGGGTCAATTATTAAATTTTCAGGAATTTTAAGAACTTGTTAAACAGAGCTATTATAAACAAATTATATAAACTTAAAACCAAATAAATTATATTAAAAAACAAAGGTAATACTAAAATTCATCACTTCCTAAGTTTTTTCATTTATATTTTACTAATATCTATGTTCTCAAGGTTATTTACATCTATTGTATCTATATGATTGTAAAAATTATATGATAGTAACCTAAGGTGTATCCATTCCTAAAACATGTTTAGTGGTTTCAATCATTTCTAGCTGGAAATAGGTCATGGTGGGAGGATTTACACTTTGGAAATTGGCAAATGCTATAGATCAGAGCCCCTCCCAGAGCCATCTGTTAAACACTTACCAACACCCCACTCCTTTAATTCATTTGTCATATGTTTTGGCTGGTACTTGTAGGGCATTCAAACCCCTGTAGGTTTGGGGGTAGTTGACAGTGAAGCTTTGGAATCAGACTTCCCAGATTTGAGTCCATGCTTCACTATTTACTGTGTGATGTTGGGCAAATTACTGATCCTTTCTGTGAAGTTAGAAGAAAGATTACCTACCCCATGCATGATTTTGAAGTTAGAGCACTTATTACCTAAAATGCATGTAGAACAAACAATACCTAACACATAATATGCATAATTATTTAAATTTAGATAAATTTTTTATTTCAAGTTTTTATTTAAATTCTAGTTAGTTAACATATATGGTAAAATTGGTTTCAGATGTAGAATTTAGTATTTCATCACTTACATATAACACCCAAGTGCTCATCACAAGTGCCCTTTTTAAATTATGCCATGAAGCCTCTTTCTAGTCCTATTTTACTAAGGATTTTTAAAGTCAGGTATCGCTGCTGAATTTTATCAAATGTTTTTACATCTCATTGACTAGACACTTTTGATCTTTGACATATTAATATGGTGAGTTTTATTAGTAGAATTCTTCATATAAGAAAAAGCTTAAATCCCTGGAATAAATTTCAGTTAGTCATGGTGCACTGTTCTTTGAACACACTAGTGAATTCCATTTGCTAATAATTTGTTTTGCCTATTTCCTTATTAATATAAATTATCTTGGTCAAAATTTTCTTTTGTGTACTTTTTAGGTTTTGGTATCAGTGGTTTTATGACTTTCTAAAAGTAATCAGGAAGCTTTTATTTTTTCTGTTCTTGTAAACAGATTTGGTAGCCTTCAAAAATATCTGATTGCTGCAATATTAGAAAGAACTCACCTAAGGAACTATCAGAGCCTGGCACTATTTTGTCATAGCTCTTTGTCTTCTCTATTTTAATAATTCTCAAATTTGGCTGCACATTGGACTTACTGGGGAACTTTTAAAAATATTGATGACTGAGCCCTCTCAATACATTCTGTTTTAATTGGTCTGATATGCAGCTAGGGCATGGGGACATTTTATTTATTTATTTTAATTCCAGCATCATTAACATACAGCATTACATTAGTTTAAGGTGTATAATATAGTGATTCAAAAATTCTATACATTACTCAGTTCTCATCATGATAGTGTATTCTTAATCTCCTTCACCTAATTCACTCATTCACCCATCTACGTCCTCTCTGGTAACCATCACTTTGTTCTCTATATTAAGAGTCTGCTTTTTTGTTTGTCTCTTTTTTCTTTGTTTTGTTTCTTCAATTCCACATATGAGTGAAACCATAGGTATTTGTCTTTGACTGACTGACTTATTTCACTTAGCATTATACCCTCTAGATCCATCTATGTTGTTGCAAATGGCAATATTTCATTCTTTATATGGCTGAATAATATTAATTGTATATATATGCCACATATATACACATCTATACCACATATTTTTTTAAAGTTTAATTTTAATTCCAGTATAGTTAACATACAGTGTTATATTAGTCTTATGTGTACAATATAGTGATTCAACAACTCTGTACATTACTTGGTGCTCATCATGATAAGTGTGCTCTTTAATCCCCATCACCTAATCCACCCATCCCTCCACCCACCTCCCATCTGGTAACCATCAGTTCATTCTCTATAGTTAAGAGTCTGTTTCCTGTCTTCTCTCTCTCTCTCTCTCTTTCCCTTTGTTCATTTGTTTTGTTTTTAAATTCCATATATGAGTGAAATCATTGGTATTTGTCTTTCTGTGACTTATTTCACTTAGCATAATACATTCTACATCCCTCCACATTGTTGCAAATGGCAAGATTTCATTCTTTTTGATTGCTGAGTAAATATGCCTCTGTGTGTGTGTGTGTGTGTGTGTGTGTGTGTGTATCCCACATCTTCATTTTTTAAATTATTTTTAAAGTTTATTTATTTGAGAGACAAAGAGAGCATGAGTGGGGTAGGAGCAGAGATAGAGGGAGAGAGAGAATCCAAGCAGGCTTTGCACTGTCAGTTCAGAGCCCAATGTGGGGCTTGAACTCACAAACCATGAGATCATGACTTGAGCCAAAATCAAGAGTTGGATGCTCAACCACCTGAGCCACCCAGGTACCCCCACATCTTCTTTATCCATTCATCAGTTGATGGCGATTTGGTCTCTTTCCATAATTTGACTAGTGTTGATAATGCTGCTGTAAACATAGGGGTGCATGTGCCCCTTTGAATCTGTATTTTTGTATCCTTTAGGTAAATACCTAGTAGTGCAATTGCTAGGTCATAAGACAATACTATTTTTAATTTTTTGAAGAGCCTCCATACTATTTCCAGAGTGGTTGCACCAGTTTGCATTCCCACCAATAGTGCAAGAGGGATCCTTTTTCTCCACAACCTTGTCAACACTTGTTACTTCTTGTGTTTTTGATTTTAGCCATTCTGACAGGTGTGAGGTGATATCTCAGTGTGATTTTGAATTGCATTTCCTTGATGATGAATGATGTTGAGCATCTTTTCATGTGTCTGTTGGCCATCTGTATGTCTTCTTTGGAGAAATGTCTGTTCATGTCTTTTGCCATGGGAACATTTAAAAACTCTTCAAGTTGGGGCACCTGGGTAGCTCTGTCAGTTAATCGTCCCAACTCTTGATTTCGGCTCAGGTCATGATCTCACAGTTCGTGAGTTTGAGCCCTGCATCGGGCTCTGAGCTGACAGTGTAGAGCCTGCTTGGGATTCTCTCTCTGCCCCGCCCCCCCACCCCCACCCCGTGCACTCTCTCTCTCAAAAAATAAATAAATAAACTAAAAAACAAAACCAAACCAAAAAACCCCACAAAAATCTTATAAAAACTCAAGTGACTATCATGTGAAGCTAAGGTTTAGAACAACTGCATTTCATTCCTTTCACTCAGAATATTAGCTTATCTTGATTTCTATCTTTTCTTTAATGAGTTTTAGTGATTTATATTTACCTGGAAAATTATCTTTTCCTCCAGTACATATTTCCCCCTCTGGTCTTCCTTAAGTTAATTTTGTTTATCTGCTTCTAACCTCTACATCAATTTTATCTTTTCTTCTTTCGTTTATGTTTATTCCTTTTTGTTAAATAATGAAACTGTTTCAGGCTATTAACTTTCTCTAACAAAAATCTGTGTATAGTACTTATTAATATATGCTACTTTTATTATCAGTACCTTTTAGATAATCTGTAATTACTCTTTGATTTCCTTCTTTGATCTAAGGATTGTTTTCAAAGGGCTTTTTTTCCCTCCATTTTCAAGTAGCTGGGGTTATTTTCATAATCATGTCTAGTTTTATTATTGTCACAGAACCACTTCTGAATTACTTGGCCAATGCTTCTAAAACATCTGCTTGATATTTTTAAAAATTTTCATTATTGAAGTTCATCTGCTTTATATTAATTGAACATGTGTAATGCCAGGCACTTAAAAAAGGAAAAGCAACTGATTAAATGAGTTTAATAAAAAGAAAAAGAAGTGGCACCAGCTGCCCTTCCATCCAGGCAAATTGGTCTCCTAGTTTTGGCCTTGTTGGGAAGGAAGTCCTTGAGAAGGAAGTCCTTGAGACTTGATGCACCAGAATCCCAGATGTGTACTCAGGACTGAGGCCTTCTTCATTGCTTCCCTTACACACCCTTGTTTATCAGAAGCAAGTCTACAGTAAAGTCATTACATTAAGCAGGATCAGCAAACATTTTCTGTAAAGGGCCAAATAGTGAAATATTTTAGGCTTTGTGTGTTGGGTTACTAATATTGCACGAAACATATTTATAATAAAAAGTATTCATTGTTTGTCTGAAGAACACATTTAATGAATCATTTTACATTTTTATTTGCTAAATCCAACAACTGTATTTACAGGCTATCTGGTCTCTGGCAACTACTCAGCCCTGCCATTGTAGTGTGAAAACAATTATAAACAATGCATAAGTAAATGGGAGTGGCTGTGTTCCAATTAAACTTTGTTTATAAAAATAGGCAGTGGCCTATATTTAGCTTGGGGGCCATAATTTGTCCTGCCCTACATTAACCTGGTAGTTTTCAATGTTTAATGTGCATCAGACTCCCATGGAGGTCTTGTATTTTAAATACTGGTTTCTGGACCCCATCCCTGAGTTTGATTCAGTGGCTGAGGTAAGGCCCAACTGTTTGCATTTCTATCAAGTTCTCAGTTAATGCTGCTGGGGGTGATGGTCTTTGGAGCACACTTTGAGTACCACTGCATTATAAGAAATGCCTGTTGCCTTTTTATTCCTAAAATCCACTCAGAGGAACATAGGCCTATTTATTGTTATTTGTTCAAAAATTTCACCAATGTTGTAAGACAAAAAATTTAAGTGCTACAATTTAAATATTCTCAAGGCCAGATCATCCTGATCAGCAATGCTTCCCTAGCACATACGGTACCTTTGGGCTAATTATAAAAAGTCACTCTCTGTCAGGCAAGAACTAGAGGAAAAGGCACCACTTCTCTTGAACTCACACCTCACCAGGGTGCACAGCTTGATAAATTGAGCACAGGCTAGATTACATAGGCTGGATTTCAGCATTCACTCTTCCCTTCAGGAGCCTTTGTGCAGTGCACAAATGGGACAATGCTCCTGCAGCCTTGCTAATCAGAAGAGTGTTATTTACAATTTATTTATCAAAGAAACACATTTGAAATGTAAAATTTCCAGTAAGAGTTTACTAATTTTCTTGAAGTAAAACAAAAACAAAAACCTCAGCAAACAATATTCTCTTTTATCCACTTGGATTTGACAGACTTTTTTCAGCTTTAATGAGGTCTAATTGACAAAATTATAAGATATTTAAAGCATACAATGGGATGATACACAATATTGGTAAGCAAAATCCCATAAACAAGCTGACCAGCCACTGTGCTCTTTTTCTCCCTCAAGAGAAGAAAATAAACACAATTTTAAGAAATCCCCTCTATACAGAAATTTAAGAATATTAATGCCCAGTGTTAGCATAGTGAACATAGTCTGCACTCTTTGGGATCTTTGGAATTCATTTAAGGTTTCTTTGTACTCTAATATAACAACAGTATTTTACAAATGTTTCATGACCTTTCAAAAAGATACATTCCCTGTATGGAGGCAAGAGAGTTTGAAATATATTTGCTTATAAATGTATGCTTTTTTGTTAATATTATGCATATATTATATGGATTCTCTATATTCTCACTTATCCCCTTGATCTAATGACTTAGGATATAGTATAATACCCATTAGGTCAGGGAGAAAGGTCTCATTAATGATTTTATATCCATGGCACTTAGCACAATATGTGAAACATAGTAGACATTCACTTATCAAATGAATAAATTATTTGGGGCTGCAAAATGGGTTGGAATGCAATTGTTCCCAACTGCCCATTCAAACAAAAGATGAATGTTTATCCTTTATACTTTCTCCCTATTGGAATCCTCCAACCTGGAATCAGTGCTGCATTTCTTCCTGAAGCTATACTTCTCACCAACTTAAGTTTTGAAGGCAGGTTCTACTCAGACCTTATGTTGATCTTAAAAGCTTTTAAAATATAAACACACAAAACAAAATGATTGAAAAAGCATAAACTAAAATATTGATGTAGTTTCTCTCTAGGTGGTTGTTTTTATTTACTTAATTTTGCTTTTTTTTTGGTATTTTCTAGATGTTCTATAATGAACAGGCATTGCTTTTGTAGTTAAGAGCAGAAAGAAAATGTGCGATTAGAAATATCACTCATTTTTTTTCTCTGATATTTCTACTCTCTGGTTCAAGTTCTACTTATTGACAGCATACAGAAATAGAAAATTCACTCCTCTAGATGGAGATCCCATTAATATTTAAATGGACGTCTCAGATTTCTTGAGTCTTCTTTAAAGTTTCCTTCAAAGCTTTGTCACGTGGTTCCCAGATCTTTCACCATCTTGTTTGTCTCATGAACATAGCCCCATGGATATGGGTAGTCCCAGTGGATAACCATTTAAAATAGAGGTCCAAGAACTGGATACGATATTTTCAGATGCAGCCTGATTCACACAAGGTACAACAGAATCTCCCTCGGTTCATAATATGGTTCCACTAGTACAGCCTACAATAGCACTAGCATTTTCAGTGCCCATGACAATATTGACTCACATAGAATGTACTAAAATTTCTGTCTTTTTCATTCCTTTGTCCCCTTTGTCTTTATACAACTAGGTAGCATCCACACATAGCTGGCTCACCTGTGCTTTTCCTGTCCTCCCTCCTCAAGCAGGCCGCAGATGGTGGACCTAAGGAATGGGAGCACAGTGACAGAGTTTATCCTCGTGGGCTTCGAGCAGAGCTCCTCTTCCACTCGGGCATTGCTCTTTGCCCTCTTCCTAGCCCTCTACAGCCTTGCCATGGCCATGAATGGCCTCATCATCTTCATCACCTGGACAGACCCCAGACTCAACAGCCCCATGTACTTCTTCCTTGGCCATCTGTCCTTCCTGGATGTCTGCTTCATCACCACCACCATCCCACAGATGCTAATCCACCTGGTGGTCAAGAACCACACTGTCTCCTTTGCCTCCTGCTTGACCCAGATGTACCTGGTTTTTGGTGTAGGTGTGGCCGAGTGCATCCTCTTGGCTTTTATGGCCTATGACCGTTACGTTGCTATCTGCCACCCACTCAGCTATGCACACATCATGAGCCGGCAGGTCTGTGTGAGGCTGGTGAGTACTGCCTGGTTCTTTGGGCTAATCAATGGCATTCTGCTTGATTATATGACATTTCGTGGTCCATTCTGTAGAGACAACCACATAGAAAACTTCTTCTGTGAGGCCCCCATAGTGATTGCCCTCTCTTGTGGAGACCCCCAGTTTAGCCTGAAAATGATCTTTGCCGATGCCATCGTGGTGCTGCTCAGCCCCATGGTGCTCATTGTTATCTCCTACGCCCGCATCCTGGCCTCCATCCTTGGCAGAACCTCCTCCTCAGGTCGGGGGAAGACCTTCTCTACTTGTGCCTCCCATCTGACTGTGGTCATCTTTTTCTATACCTCAGCCATGTTCTCTTACATGAATCCTCGCAGCACACACGGCCCTGACAAAGACAAGCCTTTCTCCCTTCTCTACACCATCATCACCCCCATGTGCAACCCCATCATCTATAGTTTTCGAAACAAGGAAATGAAGGGGGCCATGGTGAGGGCCCTTGGGAGGACCAGCCTGGCCCAGGCAGAATCTATCTAGTGGGAAGACTCCTGGAAGAGAGGTCTCCCCCCGCCCACCCAAGTCTTGACAATTGGGCAACTCTCCAATGCTGAGAGCCTCCAGGAAAGAGCATTCATAGCTTTCTTTCTACTAGCATCAGCCCTGGAAGATCCTGTTGATGTCTAATGCTCATCTGTCTGATTTCACTTCCAGTATAGATTTATCTTTCCAAATTTCTCTTACTGATACATGTTCATGATTGGAGGGGCGAGTAAAATGAAATGGAAAAGTTTATTCCAAATTTGGGGGAAAGGGAGTAAGCTCTTCAAGAGAAAGACAGTAAGAGGATGACCATTCCATTCTTTGGAGCATTTCTTTCTAGGGCAAAGGCAATTAGCAGGAGCCCCAGCTTTGGGAAAAGAACAGACTGAGAGCCATGAGGGAAACAAAGGGATGTATAGAAGTTTGGGAAAAAGCAATGGATGGGAGAAATGTGTTAAGGGGTATGTAATATTATCCCTATATGGTGGCTACAAAATTCTCCAAGAAAGTTCCCAGAAAAAGTAAGAACTGATGAATAGGATTGTATTACTCCTCCAAGGAAACAAGAGGAGGAGCTATATGCCAAATACATGTGAATTATTAATGGAGAGGTGGGAGGGCAGAGGCAAGAACAGGAAGTCTGAGGGGTGCATCCACATCCCCAGATTGTAAACTGGGAGTGGGAGCTATAGAATGAAATCTTGTAGGGTCAGGGAAGCTTCCAGTGACATCTGCATTTTATAAGAATATAAAAAGAGCACTTTAAGTTATTTGTGTATTTGTTCACTTTCGCTGGAAAAATTTTGTGCCCTGCCTGGACGCATGTTTTTCAATTTAAATATTTCCCTTTTGTTCTTGAAGATTTCTTCCTCTCTCTTGTTTTACTTATAATACACTACATTTCCAAGACTCTGCTCACACCTCTATCTCTTTCTTCCCTGCCCCTATTCAGTTACCTAAAGTCTAGAGCAGGAGTTCTCAGCAGGGATAATTACCTCCCCCAGGAGGTATTTGGCAATATCTGAAGACATTTTTTGGTTGTCATAACAGGAGGAGGGTGTGTGCAACTGGCACCTAGTATGTAGGGGTCGGGGGTGCTGCTGAACATCCTACAATACACAGAACAACCCCCATAATAAAGAATTATGCAACCCAAGAAATCAATAATGCTGAGGTTGAGTAACCCTGGTCAGGAGATAAAGTATTAAAAGGACAGAATGAGGAAGATGATGAGAGGAATTGATATGGGAAAAAAAGAGGCAGGAGGAAACCAAGAATTTAGGATGCAGAATTTTGTCTACAAAGACACTTCTGGTTTACCATGGGCAGGATTTCTGCTGGCACTGCCACAGCAACAATCTATATAAGTAGATGTGATAAAACCTGCTCTAAAACCTCTGTGTTTATCCCTATCTGAGTCTACCCTTACTCCTCTACTTATCTCAAATTATAGGACTTTTCCTACTCAATCACATCCTTCTGCCTGCCACTAGCATGGACTCCTACTTAAATTCTGCCCATTTCCTCTGTTACTTCCATTCAAACTTCATCCATCCATCAGTGATCTTTCTCTTGTTCCCACCAATCTCACATTCTTGCCTAGCTCAATCCTATCATTCATTGCCTTTGCTCATTTGCATTATGATTCCTGCAAATGCCATTCAGTGCAACCCGTGAAAACCATGTGCCCTCTAATAGGAATACTTCCTAGAATGTCAACATTTTTCTCATTCACCTTATCAATCTCCCTCTTTCATCAATGTGTATATTTCCCCCACCCATATGCTCCTCTCATATAAAGGATCCACTCTTCCTTTTATGTATGATGGATATTTTCTTTTCCCCTATAGAACTAAATACATACCTTCTCCCTCTTATCTGTGTCCTGGCAGACAGACCTTTGTTTGCTGCCTCAATGGGTTTCGTTGCCTTCTACATCCTGTTGGGCTCAACTAATAAGAGTTACTTAGCAGGATAGAGGAAGTCAGGAGAATTAGTGAGTGAGGCTCTTTATTCTTCTGCTTCTTCCCTGATGTCCCAGAATTACTGTCAGGTGTCCTTCTCCAAAATCTCCCTTTCCTGTTCCCATAAGGTGGTACCTGCTTTCTGCTCTTGAGAGCCTGGGATGCTTCAACATCCCTTTCTGATTCCCCTAATCCTATTCACATCCTGGTAAGCCCCATCATTAGTCCTATTTAAGTATGCCAACCATTTCCTCCCAGAACACTGACTAACAAGTACCAGGCACATATTAGCAACCGTGAATTGAAAATTTTTTCAAAATAGGCCATATACTAGTCAATAAAGCATATCTCAAAACATTTTAGATATGGAATCATACAGATCAAGTTCTCTGACCATGATACAGTTACGTTAGAAATCAGTATCAAAAAGATAACTAGAAGGAAGCCCATATGGTTAGAAATTAAGAAACACAACTCTAATTAACCTACATACCAAAGAATGAAGTATAAGTCTAGTCCAACGTGGAAAGAATAAAAAGCTTGGAAGTTGCTGCTCCCACACTCACCAATAAAAAAGGGTAAACAAACTGAAAGTCACAAGACTTCTTAGATCTATCAGAGAATTGAAGTCACAGAAAAAACCACCACCCCAAAAACTAGGAGACAAGGGAACACAGAAAGTTACAGCTTTCTGGGAGTAGAAGCTGCATCTTGAGCCTGGTCAGAACATTAAAGGAAAATGAACTATTACTAGAGACTGAGCATAGGCTAGCTTCAGAGATAAAAACTACTGAGGTCCTGCCCTCAGAGGAGCTCTCGTAGTTTCATGAGTTTTACTTCCAGCAGCCCCATCGGTTTCTCATGATGAACATCAGGAAATAAACCCCCTGTGCTTCAGCAAGAGGAAGGGAAAAGTTAGCATTTTGAAATAAACCCAGAGAGCACTGTTCTCCCTAACAGCCTGCCCTCAAGGAAAACTATTTTGTGAGAACCTAACAAATCTGGGGGAGGATCCAAGAAAAAAAAGGAAAACTGAGAGGGACCTATGAAGGTTACAGCCCAGGGACAAAGGCTCACTAGGAGACTGAGACCTAATCATAAGACTATGGAATTCTTCCACTCCCCTGTACCTTGCTACCACATCAATAAGGCTGGAGAATTTCAAGGAGTACAGCTGAAAGAGCTGAATCCTCAGACCTTATTTATGAAGGAGTCTCTGGGGAAACAAAAAAACAGCAAATGAGACAAAAACGAGGACACGAGGACATTTTAACCTCTGACACCACAACTACAGCAAACAGTAAACACTGCCTAATGCCTAACACAAAACTTCCCACTAAAGGCCTATTTACCTCAGTTCCTTTTACCCAATACCTCATGTCCAGCTTTCAACAAAAGAATTGATGATAATAAAAATTAGACAATTTTACAAATCCAAAACTTGTAATGAAACTATTTACAATTTTGTGGGATGTACCTAGAGCAATACTTCCTTCTATTAGGAAAAAAAATAAGTGTTAAAAAGTAATAAATTAAGCTACCAACTTAATCACAGAATAATAGATTATGCAAGGAACATAGAAGTAATAAAAATGTATCATATAATTAATTCAAACAAATCTAAAGATTGATTAAATTGATAGAATAAATTAATAATTTCATAACTGGGGTGCCTGGGTGGCTCAGTCGGTTAAGCGTCCGACTTCAGCTCAGGTCACGATCTCGCAGTCCGTGAGTTCGAGCCCCGCGTCGGGCTCTGGGCTGATGGCTCAGAGCCTGGAGCCTGCTTCGGATTCTGTGTCTCCCTCTCTCTCTGCCCCTCCCCCATTCATGCTCTGTCTCTCTCTGTCTCAAAAATAAATAAACGTTAAAAAAAAAAATTAAAAAAAAAAATAATTTCATAACTGTGGCATGACTGATCAAAAATAAACAGACTTAAACAATACTAAGAATTAAAGGGGCACATAACTGCAGACTTTGCAGAATGAATTATAAGAGGCCTTCTGTTTCTGATATTGGTGGACCATGTAATTTGGACCAACTGTCTCACTAAAAACAGCAAAAGCTGGACATATATTTTAAACTATCCACTTGAAGGCACTAAAGCACTAAAAAAGCAGTGAAGAATTTGGGGGCTGACATCCAGGAACATTCAATCTGCATTTAAGCATGTTTAGAAACAACCAATAAAAGGATTAGTAAAGTGAGTGATATGTCATAAAGAAGATGAAAGAAAGAATAGATAGAGCAAATACATATTTGAAGAGAAAATAGCTGAAATTTTTCCAAAACTGGAAAAGACATCAATCTACAGATTAAAGAGGTCCTAAATACATCAAAAATACATTATTTATAAAAAGAAATACACACATGAGCACACCATTATAACTTCTGAAAATGAGAGGCAAAGAGAAAAACTTAACAGCTACCTGAATAAAAAGACAGATTCCCTTCAAAAGAACCACAATTAGATTGACAGCTGTCTTCTTAACAATGAAAGTCAAAATATAAAATTTATTTTATATAAAACTGCATTATGGCAGGCTAGAGAAGGGCTGGAAGTCTAAGATAACACTCCAGCTAGCTGGAAAAGAACATACATCCACATTGTGAACTGCCTGTGGCGGCCATGTGGCAAGGAACTATGGGTAGCCTCTAGGAGTTTATAGCACTGTCTGACTGACACCAGCAAGGAGATAGGTACCTCAGTAGTACAACTGCAAAGAAATGGATTTTGCCGACAAACAGTGAGCTTGGGAGAGGACCCTAAGCCTCAGATGAAATCACAACCTGGTGGCTCCTTAATTTCAGCCTGGTGCAACCCTGAGCAGAATACCCAGCTAACCATACCCAGACTCCTGACCCAAGGAAATTGTAAGATAATAAAATTGTGTTACCTTAAGTCCTTGAATTTGTGGTAATATGCTACGTAGCAATTGAAAACTAACACAAGTTTTTAAAATTCTACTATAATATGGAAAAATTTATGACATTAAATCTGCTTCAATAAATAGAAAAGTTCTAGAAAAGATACTATTTTCCAGAAATGACTAAGGGAGAAATAGAAAACATGCACACATTTGTAATCATACAGTAAATCAGTAGTTTAAGATTATTTCCACAAAATTGAAGATGACATAAAGAAATGGAAAGACTTTCCATGCTCATGGATTGCAAGAAAAAATATTGTTAAAATGTGCATACTACCCAAAGCAATCTACACATTTAATGCAATCCCTATCAAAATACCAACAGCATTTTTCACAGAACTAGAACAAAAAATCATAAAATGTATATGGAACCACAAGAGATCCTGAATAGCCAAAACAATCTTGAAAAAAAAAAACAAATCTGGAGGTATCACAATTCTAGACTTCAAGTTACACTACAAAGCAGTAATAATCAAAACACTGGAACTGGCACAAAACTGGAGACATAGATCAATAGAACAGATAGAAAATCTAGAAATAAACCCATAATTATATGGGCAACTAATCTTTGACAAAGTAGGAACGAATATCCAATGGGGAAAAAACTCTTGAACAAATGGTGTTGGGAAAACTGGACAGCTACATGTAAAAGAATGAAACTGGGCCACTTTTTCCTCACCATACACAAAAATAAATTCAAAATGGATTAAAGATCTAAATGTGAGACCTGAAACCATAAAAATTATGAAGAGAGCACAGACAGTCATTTCTCTGACATCAGCTATAAAAACATTTTTCCAGATATGTTTTCTGAGGCAAGAGAAATAAAAGCAAAAATAAACTATTTGGATTACATCAAAATAAAAAGCTTCTGCACAGTGAAGGAAACAATTGACAAAACTAAAAGGCACCCTACGGAATGGAAGCAGATATATGCAAATGACATAACCAATAAAGGGTTAGTAATAAAATATACAAAGAACTTATAAAACTCAACAACCCCAAAATGAATAATCCAATTAAAAATGGACAGAACACATGAATAAACATTTTTTCCAAGGAAGACATCCCGATGGGCAACAGACACATGAAAAGATGTTCAACATCACTCATCATCAGGGAAATGCAAATCAAAACTACAATGAGATACCACCCCACACCTGTCAGAATGGGTAACATAAAAAACACAAGAAACTGCAGGTATTGGCAAGGATGTGGAGAAAAAGAAACTCTCTTGCACTGTTGGTGGGAATGCAAACTGAAGCCATTATGGAAAACAGTTTGGAGTTTCCCCAAAAAGTTAAAAAAGAGAACTCCCCTACAATCTAGTAATCTCACTACTGGGTATTTACTCAAAAAAGTACAAAAACACTAATTCATAGGGATAATGCATTGTAGGGAGGATAGATGTAGGGATAATACATGTTTATAGTAGCATTATTTACAATAGCCAAATTATGGGAGCATCCCAAGTGTCCATCAATAGATGAATGGATAAAGAAGATGTGATATATACACAATAGAATATTATTCTGCCATAAAAGAATGAAACCTTGCCACTTGCAACAATATGGATGGAGCTAGAGAGGTTAATGCTAAGTGAAATAAGTGAGTCAGTCAGAGAAAGACAAATACCATATGATTTCACCCATAGGTGGAATTTAAGAAACAAAAAATGAGCAAAGATTTAAAAAAAAAAAAAAAGGAGAGGCAGATCAAGAAACAGACTCTTCGCTATAGAGAACAAACTAATGGTTACCAGAGGGGAGGTGGGGAGGGATGGGTAAAATAGGCAATGGGGATTAAGGAGTGCACTTCTCATAATGAGCACTGGGTGATGTATCACTATATGGTACTATACGGTACCATCAGTATATGGTACAACTGAAACTAATATAAAACTGTATGTTAACTACCCTGGAATTTAAAATTAAAAAATGTATTTCTATAATATTTCTATAAATAAAGAACCAGACATAGGATTTTAAAGCAAATACTATCAATCAAGGAAAGTTAATCTAATTTTATATAACTGGAAAAAGAGGAAAACACCTCAACTTTTTATTTTTTTTAATATGAAATTTATTGTCAAACTGGTTTCCATACAACACCCAGTGCTCATCCCAACAGGTGCCCTCCTCAATACCCATCACCCACCCTCCCCTCCCTCCCACCCCCCCCCCCCCCATCAACCCTCAGTTTGTTCTCAGTTTTTAAGAGTCTCTTATGTTTTGGCTCCCTCCCTCTCTAACCTTTTTTTTTTTCCTTCCCCTCCCCCATGGTCTTCTGTTAAGTTTCTCAGGATCCACATAAGAGTGAAAACATATGGTATCTGTCTTTCTCTGTATGACTTATTTCACTTAGCATAACACTCTCCATTTCCATCCATGTTGCTACATAGTATTCTTTCTCATTGCCACGTACTATTCCATTGTGTATATAAACCACAATTTCTTTATCCATTCATCAGTTGATGGACATTTAGGCTCTTTCCATAATTTGGGTCTTGTTGAAAGTGCTGCTATAAACATGGGGGTACAAGTGCCCCTATGCATCAGTACTCCTGTATCCCTTGGGTAAATTCCTAGCAGTGCTACTGCTGGGTCATAGGGTAGGTCTATTTTTAATTTTTTGAGGAACCTCCACAATGTTTTCCAGAGCAGCTGCACCAGTTTGCATTCCCACCAACAGTGCAAGAGGGTTCCCGTTTCTCCACATCCTCGCCAGCATCTATAGTCTCCTGAGTTTTCATTTTAGCCACTCTGACTGGCGTGCACCTCAACTTTTTAAATGATAACTTTGATACCAAAACTTGATGAAGACAAAATAAGCTAATCTCACTCTCAAACATTGTTGGCAAAATTCTCAAATAAAACTGTCTCCTACAATGTATTAAAAATATAATACCTTATATAATGAACAAAATTGGGTTTATTCCAGTAATTCAGAGTTGATTTCACATCAGAAAATGAATTATGTAAATCACTACGTTAACAGACAAGTGAATACCTCATGATTATCTCAGTAGATGCAGGAAATGCATCTATTTTGCATTTATACCTGTTTATAACTTAAAAAACAATACTTCTCAGCAGACCAGGAATAGAAATGAACTTCCTTAAGCTATTAAAGTGATTATACACCAAACTGAACAGCAAACATTCTCCTCTAACAGTGAAACATTAAAATTACCTTCAGATCATAAAGAGGGCTAGGTAACCATTATCCCTACTTTTATTCAAGATTATATTGAAGATCCTAGAAAGTACAATAAAACAAGGGAAATAGGTAATTGATATAAGAACTAGAAATGAAAAGGCAAAATTGACTTCATTTACAATGATATAGGATTGTCTTCACAGAAAAACTAAAAGAATGCATAAATAATATATTAAAATTGATATAATTTAACACAGTTACTGGATACAAAATCAATGTACAAAAACTGAATTGCATTTCTATATACCAACAAATTAGAAAATTAAAATTTTAAGATATGATTTTAAATACTATCCAAAATATAAAATATATAGGAATAACTCTAATGAAAAAGGGTAATCCATCATGGAAAGATGCATATAAATTTATGGAATGTCATTAGAGAAAATCTAAATAAATGGAAATATATACAGACTTACCTCACATAGCATCAATAGAGTTAACAACTCTTTGCCCTAATGGCTCTTGAAATTATACCACTTTTGGACATCTCTTTTTTAGGTTTACAAGTGACCCTTGAACACCAGGGGCCTGAACTGTGCAAGTCCACTTACACATGGATTTTTTATGGTACATTACTGTAAGTGTATTTCCTCTTCCTAAAACGATTTTCATTTTTACATTTTCTTTAGCTTACTTTATTGTGTGAATACAACATATAATACATATAACATACAAAATGTGTCTTAATCAATTGTAGATGTTATTCATAAGGCTTCCAGTCAATAGTAGGCTATTAGTTGTTAAGTTTTTGGAGGAATTAAAGTTTTATACAGATTTTTGACCACACATGGGGTGGTGCCCCTAACCCCTATGTTGTTCCAGGGTCAACTACAATTATTTTTTCACCCAAATTTGAATTGCATATCATGTTTGGGTTGGAATTCTGTCTTTAAAATGTTGTGAACCAGAAGTTATAGGGAAGTGAGGACACCAATAAGGTTCCTTCTTACAGTATCAATTAATGGTATAGAAATAGCTATAGGGGCGCCTGGGTGGCTCAGTCGGTTAAGCGTCCGCCTTCAGCTCAGGTCATGATCTCGCGGTTTGTGGGTTCAAGCCCCACGTCAGGCTCTGTGCTGACAGCTCAGAGCCTGGAGCCTGATTCAGATTCTGTGTCTCCCTCTCTCTCTGCCCCTCCCCTGCTCACCCTCTCTCTCTGCCTTTCAATAATAAATAAACGTTAAAAACATTTTTTTAAAGAAATAGCTATAAAGAACTTGACAAGTTGGCTTTTTTTTTTTTTTTTAGGAGTTTTTGAATTGGTGTCTGAACAATGTCAGACATCTTGTACTGCAAAGGTCAATATCCTGAAGCTTAGCTTTTGTGACTTATGCTTGAAAATCGTGTCTTCCTCCAAACTGAATTATGTTTCCCAAATGCCCCAATTACATTAGATCTTGTAAGACCTAGACTTGGAGACCACTTGGTTGGTGGTGAGTGGAGACCATCCCACACATTTAGAATGAGTCAGGACGCAAGCATCATAAACTTTAACTTTATAGGACTCCAGGCTCTCCAGGGGTAGAAAGAAGAGCATTAGAGGATTGAGGGGATATGAGGATGACTGAAGTTCTTTGAGTTATGCTGAATCTAATTCAGTACTAGGCAGGCAGGGTTTGGGAAGAACAGTGGGTAGATCAGGGGGAAGAAGTTATTCCAGGGGCGCCTGGGTGACTCAGTTGGTTGAGCGTCCAACCCTTGATTTCGGCTCAAGTCATGATTCCAGGGTCATGGGATCAAGCCCTGTGTTGGGCTCCATACTGAGCATGAAGCCTGCTTAAGACTCTCTATCTCTCCCTCTGCCCCTCTCCCCAATTTGTGTGCGTGCACTCTCTCTCTCTCTCTCTCTAAAATAAAAAAAAAAAAGCTAAAAAGAAGGTCATTCCAGATTTGAAGAATGGAAGTGTGATAATGAAGAGGTAGAGGATGGCAGTTAGAAGGGAGGCATGTTATCAAGGAGAGCTTGTGGCTGTTTGTTTAGCACCCTATTGGCAGCATTTAACAAGGTAACTGGAGCAGAGTGGGTACTCAGCCAGTGTTTGTTGTTGTGTTGAATGTAGTGTAATCGTATGAAAGTGAATATTTAATTGGGGGCACAAGTCATCAGAAACCCTAACTAGAAAATTAATGCAAAATAAAATTGGTAGATAAGAGTTAGAGGGCTCCCAGATTTAAAGCTGAAAACACAGGGATAATGATATTTGCTAGGCCCCTTATCTATCAAGTTACCTGGTAAATGGACCAGAACTTCCCTGGGAAAACCTGAGACTAGTCTAGACTTTCCAGGCCACCTGCCATGGACATAGCCTCACGAGGGAGTCTTGGATGGGACTGGTTTGAGACTATCCCTGGGGATCCAGTTAGAATGGTAACACTTCAGGAAGAGATAGTTGGCCTTATTACAGTTGGCTCCCAGCAGTAACCAGTTAGAAGCTCACATCTATGTGCATATGTGCATGCATGCACACCTTGCACATGTGCATTCACAGAAGGATGTCATACTCCCTGTCCTATAAACAAGCAGCTGGTTTGCAGCAAAATTCACGGTACCCTCACTCTATGCCTGTGGATCCCTCTTCTGGGGCTGAGATCAGCAGAGCCAATGTCATCACCCTCATGTACCAAAGCCCGTGGAGAAGGTCAGTAAATGTACTCACTTCCGCAATGAAAGTTGAGCCTGACTTGGTTGGCATCTATCAGAGATGAATACCCCCTGACTCCCTCAGTGACCACCTGTGTTCAGATCACACCAGGCTCTTCACACAGTGGCCATGAAGGAGAGGCCACTCCATTAACCTCCACCTTGTCTATTTCTCGCTTTCTAGATGCCTAGCTCTGTCTCCACTTTTCTAATTCTCTCCAGCTACTCTTTTCTTGGGATTTCCCTCTGAGTCCCCACCAGGCTCTCAGAGTCTGCCCACCAGCCCTCATGGCTTTGACTGAGGGGCTTATGGCTTGGATGTTTCTGGTGGGGCCAGTCTGGTTTGCAAAGACCAGTCTCTAATTGCTGCAGAGAGAAAGACAATCCAGAAGGTCAATCTTGTACTCCTAGAACTTAAGGAAGCAGAATCCAAGTACCTGGCTATTTAGTTTTGATTCCACATGACCAGGGAGCCATGACTAGCTTGCCTGGTCAGTCTCTCAGTCTCTTTTTCCACATTTGGCTTTGGCTTTGGCTTTCTCTCTCTCTCTCTCTCTCTCTCTCTCTCTCTCTCTCTCTCTCTCTCTCTCTCTCTTTGTGCTGAGATTTGGGTTCTTAGTTCTCTGTCTCTTGATGTGCTTCTTTATCCCTCCCCTAAAGGTCCACCTATTCATCACTTTTCCACACATACACCATCTTGTCACATGTGCACATTCTTTCCTATTTCACTCTTCTCTATTTCAGTCTCTCTAATTCTTTCTTTGGCTTTAACATTTTTCCTCCTTTTTTGTTTGGTGTGGGTAAGATCTCTCTGCTATACCAGAGATATCCTAGGATATCCTAGTATCCTCCCAGAGGATTACTTTTTCTCCTTTCCTTTTTCAGTCTTCCTCTTTATGCTTGTGCATGTCAGTGTTTTCTGTTTATCTGGCACTTTTCTTTATTGTTCCCTGGAGAAAGAGAGGCTGAGAAGTGACTCAATGATGATCCTTTCCTAGAGATTGTGATACAGAGCTTGGGGTTGATATTTTTTGCAATGTTTCTGGGAGAAGATTAAGAGAAAATGGGACTAAAATATATTAGGGGGAAAAAAACTTAGTTAGATGGAAAGACCCTCCTGACAGGGAGAAGTAGGAACCATTAGGATGGATGAGATCCTTCCCTTTCTCTGAGTTTCTGCAAGTGGGAAACTGGACAGATCTTTACAATATTCCTTCCACATGTGAAGTGAAACCACAAGGAGATGAAGAGGAAACAGAGATCACAACTAATTTTTATTTATTATCTAATCTGTGCCACCCATTAACTATACATTATTTTAGTTAATCCTTATTTTATAGGAGAAAAAACTTGTGACTCAGCTGGCCAACTCCACATTATAGTAAGTGACAATGCCAAGGCTGAATTTCAGGTATGCTTGCCTCCAAAGTCCCTGTACTTTACCCCATTAGCCTCTTTGCTTCCTTATAAAGTGATAAGATCAGGTTCTAGATGTAGTTTTTGAATCTCTAAATATATAACTATTCACCTTTTAAAATCATCCATTTCTCAGTCCAGGAATCTTTCTGTGCTTCAGCTTTATATTCTTCTATTCTATTGGTACACATCCCCCCTCCCCATCTCTCATTACCTCTAATTTTTTCTCTCTTTCTTCTCTATGCCATTTAGAGTCACTCCCGTTTTTTTCAGGCATTTTAAATAGTAAAATAGCTCAGATTAACTAATGCCACAGAACAGCTGAAGTTATCCAATCTGCTGATGTTGAGTAATTCTTGATTACTAAGTTCTCCTCTTCAATTTCTTACTCATCCCTCTTTGGACATATACACAGGCCATCAACATTCAGAGGAATATCATTATGAATACCTTTGCATATCATTTTCTCTCTTTTTCCCTTTGCTTTTTTGGTTGTTTTACTCTTTAACATTCCATACTGAAAGTGACTGACAAGGGAGAGGAGCAACAAGTCTAGTCTGGTTTCACTATAGCTTCTAATGGAATAGGAAGTTCACATTAGGGCTCAGATAGAGAATGGATAAGCACAATCAATGGATGATCATGTCTTACGAGAAGGAGGGAAGCAAAATACGGAGTTAGAACTTGAGCTATGATGAAACTGATGTTATTTTTGGTATTTCCATTATTTATGGTATCTCCCACTAGTGCAGATCAATAAGGTCTTCTGGGAGAGTGTGTGGCCTACATTTACCTTTTGGACATCACAGGAATCTAGCCCATAATAGGCATCTGGCATGCCCAGCATTGGCACATTTATAATATTTGGCCCTGGCCAGGTCATCATCAGGGGACTGCAGGTGCTTCAGGGGCCTTAGTTTCAGAGAGATATGGAGAGATTGAAGTGAATCCAGGAGCAAAGAGGTAGCTGAAGCAAAAAGAATGCAGAAGACTAAGAGAGACACAATGAGAGATTTTAGAACATTTCTACAATTTAACTCAATTGGATAAATCTTTCTTGTAAGCCAATTATTGAAAATGCACATGGAGGAGCAAAGAGACTACTCCGTGTCCATCTCACTTAGGAAAATGGAGATGGGAATGAGCTTAAAATAGAAAAGAGGGGAAATGGTAGATCTATAGAAACACTTCTGAAGTGATTTAGTAAGACATTGAGATGGGTCGTCTTTCCTTAAAAATCATTTACATCTGTCCTCCAGATATCTTTTCAACCATGGTTCCATATGCTTTTGTCTATAAAACTTTGTTAGATACCACATGGCACAACCTGTCATCTTCCAATTTTATTCTTAAATTCCTCAAAGTTCATGTGGATGTGTTAGCAAAACTCATGAGGGTCCAAAGCTTTTTTAAATCTTTAAAAATACCACAATTACAGGGCATTCTGAATAATGCATAAAATCAGAAGGAAAAACAATTATTTTTTTCTGACAATGTAAGGATTTGGTAAAGGTCTGGACTGTCTTTCTAAGATGGGGCTACTGCAATAGGTCTCAGAATAAGGCCTGATGGGTGACAGCTTTTGTCTTACAAGGTCTTTCTAGTTTCACTTTTTTTGGCTCCTGGTGAAGAGTCTCACTGTAGGTTACTATCTTTCTAAAATTTTATCTTTTATTTTATTTTATTTTATTTTATTTTATTTTATTTTATTTTATTTTATTTTAGAAAGCAAGGGAGAGGGACAGAGGGAGAGAGAGACACACACACACACACACACACACACACAGAGAGAGAGAGAGAGAGAGAGAGAGAGAGAGAGAGAATGAGAGAGAATCTTAAGCAGGCTCCACACTCAGCTCAGAGCCTGACATGGGGCCAAATCCCACAACCACAACCCTTGGATCATGACCTAATCTGAAATCAAGAGTCAGACACTTCACCAACTGAGCCACCCAGGCACCCCTGTCTTTTTAATAATTCTGATGTGAGATACAATCCAGCTAGATACAAAATACTTGGTTCTCTTCCTTCACAGATAGGTCTGCAACTTGTACATTTTTCCTGATCTCTGGTTATGGATGACCCCACTCTCACTAACAAGGAGCTCTGTAGATCCTGGTTGCCCTTCTCTTTTAGCAGAGTTAATTCAAGGGCCCTTATAACTTTCTAGAGGTTTTCATCATGCCTGTATTTTTAAATAATCAATGGTCCTTCTTTTGTTTTTTAAAATCTCATTCTTAGTTAACAAAGAGAAATTGATTATTCACTTTAGGGTGAACTGTGCATTCTCTGGGCTGGAATCAGGAGAGTGGATGCCTTTACCTTCTTCCTGAAGGCTGCCTGTTTATCTAGTCTTATTTAATTATGAGAGTTTTTCAGCCTGTCTCTTAGTTCTCAGCCTTGAGAAGCAGTGAAAATCTCCACTCAATTCTCAAATAAGCCCCAATTCGTTAAATGTTTTATTTTATATATTTAATTTCAAAATTATTGAGTATCAGCCATTATGGAATTTGATGCCTCCAATCTACCCATTCATTGTCAAACTGGGTACAGGAATTTCTATTTTCCTTAATAAATATTGAGGAGAAACTGGTTTTCATCACTGAATCTATCCTTTATATCACAATAATCACGTATCTACTAATAATTCAATTTACTAAAAGAACATCTTTTTTAGGGCCACTTTTTGCCTCCTTGAGTCTTCCTCAAAGTTTATGTATAATTTCAATTTATATCTAAACTGAAGATTTTCTGGACTTAATCCATGTTCACACCTATATTGGCCATTTTTTCTTTTATAAAAATGCCCTTTTCCAAGAACAGCCTCTGAATCTGTCCATCATTAGCAGATATTTTTTCCTGAGCCTTTTCTTATTACACTTTTCTTATTATACACTTTTCCCCTGAGCATTTCATTATTTTACTACTGTTGAGATCCTGCAGTATTTTAAAAAATTTTTTTAAATGTTATTTTTGAGAGGGAGAGACAGAGACAGAGTGCAAGTAGGGGAGGGGCAGAGAGACAGGGAGACACAGAATCCCAAGCAAGCTCCAGGCTCTGAGCTGTCAGCACAGGGCCTGACATGGGGTCAAACCAACAAACCATGAGATCATGACCTGAGCCAAAGTTGGATGCTTAACCAACTGAGCCACCCGGGTGCCCTGAGATTCTGCAATATTTTATTAAAGCCCTATTAGAGCTCTTAACCATATCATATTATAGTTCATTTGTAAAAATATCTCTACCCCCAACTGTACTGCATGCTTTGCCAGAACGTAATGCTTAGAAATACATTTTTAGGGGCTCCTGGGTGGCTCCGTCGGTTGAGCGTCTGACTTCGGCCCAGGTCATGATCCCACACTTCGTGGGTTTGAGCCTCGCGTCGGGCTCTGTGCTGACCGGCTCAGAGCTTGGAGCCTGCTTCAGATGCTGTGTCTCCCTCTCTCTCTGCCCCTCCCTCATTCTGTCTCTCAGTCTCCCAAAAATAAATAAACGTTAAAAAATTAAAAAAAAAAAAAGAAAAAGAAATACATTTTTAATTTGTGGATTCAGTTTTTAAGAGGCTTCAAGGCATTTTGAGGATTACTGACATTTAAAAATGTAAATGTCTCAATATTTTTTAGTTATCCAGTGACCTAGAAAAGGAAACATTAGTTTTGTGGAGCACTTTCCCTACTGCAAATACTGTTCTATGGGATTTACATATATATACATACACACACATTTTTGATTGAATTAATAAATCTCCTCTTAATCTTCAGAACAACCATACAATTATGTATTTTACAGACTTAAAAAATGGATTTAAAGGAATTTATTTCCCAAGTTGATGCCACCGGGGGCGCCTGGTGGCTCAGTCCAACTTCGGCTCAGGTCATGATCTCATGGCTTGTGGGTTCGAACCCTGCATCGGGTTCTGTGCTGACAGCTCCCTCTCTCTCAAAAAATAAATAAACGTTAAAAAAATAATTTTAAAAAAATTAAAAAAAATAAAGTTGATGCCACTGGCAACATTAAATAATGCAGAAAGTTGGAACTCAGATGTTCATTTATTCTATTTTTCAGCAAATATAGCTATGTGCTAGGCAGTTTCCAGGAGATAAAGATGTAAAATCCCTATGATTAAGGAGCTTGTAATAGATGGAAAATGTTGTAGCATGTGATGAGTGTTTCCCCTAGCAGATGTAGGAGTGAGTGCCACTTCAGATGGGCTGACCTGGGCAAGAGTAATTGAAGGCTTCACTATGGATGCAGGACTTGATGTTGGTCTTATAAAAGCAAGATTTTGCCGAATAGAGAAAATGTCTGAAGAATGAATTCCAGAAAGAGGGAATCGCATACACAGAGACTTGGAGGCCTATGGTATTGTGGAGGATGTGAGTTGTAGCTGGACTTTAGGGTGTCTGTAGGAGAGTAGGAGAAGATAAAGAATATTGGCACTTAATATAATATGGAGGTTAGAAAGACAAGAGTGAAAGGTGACTTTGTGGTTTCTGATTTAGGTTACTTAGGGTTCAAATAATACAATTAACTGAGGAAGAAGGATAGGAGGAGGAGCCATGGATCCTGCTGGGGGCACTGATAATTATGTAGGCTGGTGTCTGTCCTTTGCCTTGGTACTGGACCGGTCTAAAACAGACCTGACATACTAGAACTTTCAGTGAAATATTCTCAAAAAACCTACAGAGCAAGAAACTATACCCCTTAACCAGTAATATCATTGTTTAAAAGCCCTTGTTGGACAGAAAGTTCATCTAGCTACCATTTCTGCTTGTCCTAACCTTGAAGGAAATGGAAAACCACTGGTCATCATAGAGGTTTTTCCCAGGATGAACTTCCTCAAGGGCATTGAAGCTCCTTTTTTTTTTTTTTAATTCTGCTACCTCCTCCTACTTCTCCAAATACAAACAAACAAAACAACAACAATAACAAAAAAACAAACATTGATACTGTCTCTAGATAAGACCTGGTTGTTCATATGGCCAGAAATACTGCCTCCATGGTGATTTAGAATTTCATTTTCTGAACTTATATCATAAATATGCTATTTAATTACTCATCTTATTGTACCCTCCTCCCCATCCCAACCCTGTTCTTAGACCTGTTTATTCTTCTTTTAATTATGATAGTAAGATGGGAATATAGGTCTGGAGGATAGAAACCAGGAGACTTCTCACTACTTTTAGCACTGTAGGCCTTAGGACACTAAGTGGCCCAGGCAAAGAAAGCTTACCATGTGGTCCTCCTCAAACATGAGAGCTAGGAGCCCTCTAACATAAGGATTGGGAGCCAAAGCCCAAGCTAGTAATAAACTGTTTTCCTGGACGACTTCTTTGAGACCTCTTGGGAATAACTATGATCTCAAGAGGCTACCAGTGGTAGAGCTGGGTGCTCAACCATGTCTCAATCACACTCCATAGAGATATTTTTGAGGAAACAAACAATTCAGCAAGATGAAAGAATACTTTGATTTTCAGTCTAAAGAAGAGAAGTCTATGGGAACTTAGTGACTTCAAATCTCTAAATGACAAGTTTTTTACCCTTTGTGGTTTCCAGTTGCCTTTGACACGTTGATTAAGCTATGAACTCTCCAAGAAAAATGATCTCGTGCACACGTTTTCCTACAACATTTCAGAGATGCGCGGACACTCTGAAATATACCTACTGATTCCCCAGAGCTCCATGAACTCCTTGATAAATATATCTATCATAAAATTTTTCTGCTCAGAAAAATAATGCTTTTTAGGTGTAGACTAGAGTAGTGGGAAAATGTCTCATTATAATGTAAGATTTTGATTCCTGTCATATTTACTGAAGAGAATCAGGACACTATTGAATACATTCAACAGTTAGCCACAATGTTTCTGTTGCTTGGTCATGAAATTATGTATTTAATCCAAAAAGCAAGGGATTAGGGTATGCAGAAGACAAACCAGGTTTCAAGCTATTTAAGATTTGAAATTACTAGAGGCACATTTTATTTACAGCAGAACTGAAAGAGAATAGCCAAGCCTCACAGAGGCTGAGGCTTTCTGAGAATCTACATGATTTAAACAGGGCTGGTGAATTTGTTTACAACTTAACTGAACTAATCTCATTCTTAAAACAAACATACTCTACAGAATAAACAATACAGTGCTGTATTGTATTATATTTTCTTTCCTGTGGTCGTAGCATGCTAGGAAAGCAACAGGAGCATTGTGGCTAACTGTTGAATGTATTCAATAGTGTCCTGATTCTCTTCAGTAAATATGACATGAATCAAAATCTTACATTATAATGAGACATTTTCCCACCAGTCTAGTCTACAATAGCACACTTTGTTCATTGTGCTCCTGTGGTCATGGAATGTAGACTTCTCTCCCTTAACTCACCAGCACTATACTTTGAGCATTCAACATATGTGTATCAGCACAACTCTGCTCTCTCAGGATCTTCTCAGACATCATCGTGACTCATAGTTTCTTTTCGTTATAACCAAGGCTGTATCACATTTCCTGGTTTAAATTTTATTTCCATATATGTGATTATATTACTAACAATAATCATTAGGGACTTTGAGGGGTTCATTAAATAACACTGCTCTTCCCAACTGAGTCTGAATCATCTGAGAAATAAGACAAGTCTGAGATGGAAGCTAAAACATCATTTTTATTAATAACAAAGCAGACATTTGAGCATTTGGACTTCCTAATCCAGAAGCACAGAGTCAGACAGATAAAATTTCCTCTGTATTGGCAAGACTGTACAACCATAGAGTCTCCCCAAACAGGGTTAGAGCCTACCCTGGAGAAGGCCATTCATTCCCAAGGGGAAGGTGAGAGGAAAGGGATAGACAACACATGCTCCATTTCTCCTTCTAAAGTCACCAATCCAGTAAGCCACCCCCTATGGTATGGTGTAAATGAAGAAGAGAAAGGTCAGGAGTGTTATGCTATCACAATTTCACCCATGTGGAAGGAAATATCAGGAATATGGAAGAAGTTAATCCCTGCCCTACCCTACTCACGATAGTATCTAGCATTGTAACCATTAAGTCTATGGTTAACTATAGGGTGTGAAATATTGAAACAGTCCTACCTTCACCTTCATATTGGCTACTCCTCCAACACAAATCACTGCTCTATTGAGAGGCTCTTAGAACTTTTGAACAGTTCTATTTTGCTTGCAGATGGGTTCTAAAATGAATCAGAACAGTAAGTTAATCAATTCTGAAGCCACTCTAGACCCACAGTTGATAATGTATTCCCTATTCCTTTCTCCCTGCCAAATGATGTTCATCTACATTGTCCATCATAACTTAACAGAGGGTCTTCAATGAGATTAAATTATATCATTAAACTATAATACTAAGTCAGAGGTTCAAATGTCGTGACATGTGTGGACTATTTTATAAACTATTATTAATTTAAATGAGATTTCAGACCCTTGACTCTTTAAACAAGAAATTCAAGGCATCACCGGTGGTTATTTATCTTATATCTGTATACTTGGCATAAGAAAATCCCATGATCCTCTTCTAGTTTAACAAAGCAATCTCACAAGTATATGTGCCTTTCTGAAAACAGAGAGTTATCAGTTTAAATATTACCATGGCCATAATTAAGGTCACCAATAAAAATGATATTTTAGAAGTTCAAGGTTAGGTTTACAGCACATAGCAACAATTTCTTATATCCAGTCTCAGAAAATTCTTTGGTCAGAAATAACTTCAAGGACATGTTTTAAAATAATATGAGATTATCAGCAGCTAAAGGAGAATGCATGTTTTCTTATTTTCTTGCTGGTATTTCTTTAAGTAACAATTAAGAGAGCATGTGATTTTCAAGTCAAAGTGCAAAGATTCAGCTAGCACTGAGACAAAATTAAAAATCCTGAGAAGCAGGGTGTCTGGGTGGCTTAGTTAAGCATCCAACTCTTGATTTCAGCTCAGGTCATGACCCCAGGTTCATGAGATCAAGCCCTGTTTTGGGCTCTGCACTGAGCTAGGAGCCTGCTCAGGATTCTCCCTCTCTCTCTCTCTCTCTCTGCCTCTTCCCCCTCTTCCTCTCTCAACATAAATAAATACACATTTTTTAAAAAATCCTGAGAAGGTCAAAACATACACTATGAAAAAATCGGAGCAAATAGGGTTATTAACAAATGGAATATGTGACAGTTGAAGTGCAGTACACACGTAACTTAATATTATTATTTAAGTAAACATCACCTATGGTGTGAATATCAAAGAACTAACAAGGTCTTTACCACAACTTCTCTTCCAGAGTGGCCCATCAGGTCAGACCATCCTCCCTGGACCAGTTCTTCAAATACAATGAGATTTTCTCTATTATTTGCTGCAGTGATTCAGTGACAAACATCACCACCAGCCAAGCAACAGAATGAGGTGGGATATGATTTTCAAATTATTATCCTGTTTATTTATACCAATGCTTGATTCATTAACCCTGGTTGTTAACAGGGCACTAGATGCCAGGTATCACAGAGTATTCTTTCTGGGACTGTGAACCACAAATTAGAATTTATACTCCTATAGATCCTAGTGCTTTCTTAGGTTGAACTTCAGTTTCTTCTTGGACAAGTCCCAGGCTTGTCTGGAGCATAGCTCACTGACTTCTCTTGCCCAGATTCTGACTTCAGCCCCAATATGTCCACTGGGTCCGTGATTCCAAGCCATATCTTGGATTAAACATTGCTCTCTGACCTCCCTGCCTTTTCTGGGGCCTGAAGAGGAGAATATATAGGTACAAGTTCTAGAGGGGCATTCCAAAGTACAGATGATGGGAATGGCCCACTGCCTGACCTATCAGGAAATCACCTACCGAGAATACAAAGCTAAAAGGAGTGGCAGTAATTGGGTACATCTCTTCTAAAATTAAGATAGGCAACTTGAGATATGGAGAAAAAAATAAAGATATGGAGAAGAGAAGGGAGTCCACCCAGAGGTAGCTAAATGGCAAACACCCACACCAAATATGAGAAAGGGAGAGGGGGAAGAAAGAGTGAGAAGTAGAAGTGGAAAAGGGAGAGCAAAAGACTAACACAGGGGGTAGAGTGAGAGTGTATAGAAAAAGGAGTGGGAGAAAAGAAAATGAAGAGTAGTTGGCAGAACTTAAGGTTAAAAAGGAATATACTAACCAACTATAAGCATCTGAAAGTGGAAGGGATCTGATATCCTAACTCAAAGACAAGATGAAAAGTACAAGAGAGATTTAATATGAACATAATGACTTCCTAAAGTTTACAATAATGAGAAAAGAACATGAGTTTCTGAATTCTCATTCTCTGATGATAGAAAAAGAACAAGACTTATCCCAGAAGCCAAGGGACAAATCAAGATTTTCTGAAGGTCCATTCCAAAAAGGCTGAATTTGTGCCCTGCTCATAGTTTCCCTTGTCTCACAGTGATGGTTGCATACTTTCCACCCAATGGTGCAGAGCCCTAAGTTTCAACCCCAGTAGGAAAACTGTCTCCTATGAGGAAAGCACACAATAAAGAGTTCACAAGTATGCCCCATCTCCAGCATGCACAGCATGGGTGTTTGATGCAATAGTGGCAACCACTAGGAGAAGGAGTCTGGAAAGAGGATGGATGACTGGTAATCATGGCTGTTTCCAGAGGTATCCAAATTATTATCAGCTAAGGGACAATGCCAAAGGCTAGAATGTTATTGTTTTCTCTGAAACTTCAGTCATTTATCATTTTAAATATATACACTAAGACTAAGCATTTTTTTCTTCTAGAAAAATATGTCTTTAAACATTTCCCAAGTGCTTCCTAAATATGATCTTCTATAAGCTAATAGCCACAGTGTCTTCCTTCAAATACTCCATTCTTCAATTTCTTAAACCATTCCTCAGTTAGCCTGGGTTCCAAGCCCTACTGAGTTTTGCACCTTTGAATACATTTTTGTTAGTGGCTAATCCTTCAACATTTGGAGCCCTGTATAAGATGCAGTATTTCACTTGAGGCCTGACCAAACCAGAGTAAAGTATAACCATCACTTCCTCAATTTTTGATATTACAATTCCGTGTATGCAGCCTATAGTGACCTTGATATCTTCACTGCCCCATAACATGGCCACTTACATATTTTACTAAAGTTCTAAAATGTTTACTGCCGCTCGTTATTCCTTTATAGCTGGGTTTCTGGGCCCAAGTGAGTACCTTGCATTCCCCTACAACTATCTCACCTGTGCTTTTCCTGTCCTCCCTCCTCAAGCAGGCCGCAGATGGTGGACCTAAGGAATGGGAGCACAGTGACAGAGTTTATCCTCGTGGGCTTCGAGCAGAGCTCCTCTTCCACTCGGGCATTGCTCTTTGCCCTCTTCCTAGCCCTCTACAGCCTTGCCATGGCCATGAATGGCCTCATCATCTTCATCACCTGGACAGACCCCAGACTCAACAGCCCCATGTACTTCTTCCTTGGCCATCTGTCCTTCCTGGATGTCTGCTTCATCACCACCACCATCCCACAGATGCTAATCCACCTGGTGGTCAAGAACCACACTGTCTCCTTTGTCTCTTGCTTGACCCAGATGTACCTGGTCTTCTGTGTGGGTGTAGCCGAGTGCATCCTCTTGGCTTTTATGGCCTATGACCGTTACGTTGCTATCTGCCACCCACTCAATTACGCCCAAATCATGAGCCAGCATGTCTGTGTGAGGCTGGTGAGTACTGCCTGGTTCTTTGGGCTGATCAATGGCATCTTTCTTGAGTATATGTCATTCCGGAATCCCTTCTGCAGAGACAACCACATAGAAAACTTCTTCTGTGAGGCCCCCATAGTGATTGCCCTCTCTTGTGGAGACCCCCAGTTTAGCCTGAAAATGATCTTTGCCGATGCCATCGTGGTGCTGCTCAGCCCCATGGTGCTCATTGTTATCTCCTACGCCCGCATCCTGGCCTCCATCCTTGGCAGAACCTCCTCCTCAGGTCGGGGGAAGACCTTCTCTACTTGTGCCTCCCATCTGACTGTGGTCATCTTTTTCTATACCTCAGCCATGTTCTCTTACATGAATCCTCGCAGCACACACGGCCCTGACAAAGACAAGCCTTTCTCCCTTCTCTACACCATCATCACCCCCATGTGCAACCCCATCATCTATAGTTTTCGAAACAAGGAAATGAAGGGGGCCATGGTGAGGGCCCTTGGGAGGACCAGCCTGGCCCAGGCAGAATCTATCTAGTGGGAAGACTCCTGGAAGAGAGGTCTCCCCCCGCCCACCCAAGTCTTGACAATTGGGCAACTCTCCAATGCTGAGAGCCTCCAGGAAAGAGCATTCATAGCTTTCTTTCTACTAGCATCAGCCCTGGAAGATCCTGTTGATGTCTAATGCTCATCTGTCTGATTTCACTTCAAGCATTGTTTTCTCTTAGGCCTTCCTGAGGATAATTTAAGACTTTCATGTTTTTCTTCTATGTTGTCACATCTTTTAAAGGCATAAGTGCACTTAACTCCATTTAATTTTATTCGTACAGTACTTTTACATACTATTCCTAGCCTGAGTTTTGCATACACATTTAGGAGCAAACTTTTCTCTTTCAACTTATCATTGTAGTGTTCTTTTCTTTCTCACATTCCACTCTCATATCCTGAATCCACCCTCATCCACCCCACTCCTACATAAGAAAAAATAGGGGAAGAAGTTAAGAAAAAGGGAATTAGGGAGCAGTGTTGACATTAAGAAAAGTCAGAGAAAAGAAGAAAAAGAAAAACGAAGGATGATAAGCCTGAACCCCATCTTCTTAGCTTCCATTAGCCCATAAGGGAGAACTTTTATGATGGCTTTAAGTGGCTACCATAACACTGCATTCAACTTATGTTTATGCTTGTGGGTTGTTGAGGAAATGCAGGTGAGATAGACCAATCTGTCAAATCCCTTCTAAATCTTCTAGTTTCCTTAAGTAACATGACTGTTTGATATTTCCCTTATGATCCAAGTGGTCAATGCCTCTTCCAAGCTTCTCAGACTATTAGTTTCCTTCCCTGGTATATACTCCAAATTAACTCCCCTCTCCCTACTGCCTTCCTTTTTCCCAACCATCTTTCATTTCATTGCACCTTACTTCCCACCTTAAATAGACATATTTCATTCCCTGTACTTTAAGTAACACCTCTCCACACTATCTCTACCATTGCAGAAGTCTTTCCATTTGCAACCCTAACCCCTCTCACTTCTTCTAGCTTTTCTCCTTAACCAAATTTAGCGTCCCTTGAGAGAGCATTATATTCTTAACCACTCTTTTTTTTTTTTTTTAAATTGCATCTTTCTCATGCCCCTTTCTTAATAATAGGAAAGGGAACAGGTCTGTTATTTTCTGGTGCCACTTCCATAAGATGAATTCACCTCAGTTAGGATTCCCTCAAATAGATGTACTACCCTTTCCATATTATACAAATCACACTACCTTCTGCAATGACTTAAAGCAGTAGCTTCACTCCACAAAATTCTAATCTTTTGAGTCCAAATTGGTGAATCTCTAGATATCAGAGGACATGTGAGAAGCACTTCTTAGTCAGCAAGGAGGAAGAAATGAAACACCACTATAATTGAGAAGAAACAATAAACACAGAACAAAAAAATTTCCATTATCGAAGAGAAATTACACCAGGCAAAGTTAAACAGGAAAGAAAGACTTTATTTAAGACTACTGCAATAGGAGGGGAAGCTGGGTGGCTGCTAGTTGAGCGTCTGACTTCCGCTCGGGTCATGATCTCAGTTTGTGGGTTCAGGCCCCGCATCAGGCTCGCTGCTATCAGTGCAGAGGCCCGCTTCAGATCCTCTGTCTCCTTCTCTCTCTCCCCTTCCCCCTGCTCTCACTCTCTCTTAAAAATAAATAAACATAAAAAAATAATAAAAGACTATTGCAATAGGAGGTTGAACTCAACTCTACTAAAACAAGTGGCTGGAGAGTTCTTAAGAGCTGCAGTAGGGCTACCTGTGTGTGGTGACTGGTTTTACTCAAAGGAAAAGTAAGTTTACAGGTTGTAGTTTTGCAATTTGGAGCAAGATGCCCATTGATGTTGGGCTCCTACCCTCCCATAGAGACTAGGAAATAGGAATGCCATCTTCCTGAGGGTTGCATTTTAAAGGAATGGCTCCCACAAACAATAAGAGACTCTTAACTACAGAGAACAAACTGAGGCTTAATGGGGCAGGGAATGGGTGATGGCATTGAGGAAGGCACTTGTTGGGATGAGCACTGGGTGTAGCGTGTAAGTGATGAAGCACGGGAATCTACTCCAGAAGCCATGAACACACTGTATACACTGTATATTAGCTAGCTTGACAACAAATTATATTAAAAATAAAAATAAAATAAAATAAAAAATAAAATAAAGTAAAGTAAAATAAAATAAAATAAAATAAAATAAAATAAAATAAAATAAAATAAAATAAAATAAAATAAAATAAAATAAAAAAGGGATGGCTCCCAGGTCATTGAGAAAGACCTTCCCTGGGTCTGGAAACTAGCAAAAGGCTTTAAAGGAGATTCATATACATTTCAAAAGGGGCACAGAAAGATTGGCAATTACAAGTTTTCTAAAATAAATGCTCTGAGAAAAGGGGCCAGGGGCCTATACTTAAGATGAAACCTGTCTAAAGTTGTCAAGCAGAAAGGGAAAGGATAGGGCCTTCATGGTCACCATGGAGAACAAAAGAAGTGCTTATTCTTCCCCCTAGGATCTCAGCTTCTTCTCCAAGTTTGAGAATTCCTGTCTCAAAGAGGCTTTAAGAGAAACAAACAAAAAGTAAGAAAGGAAAAGAAGAGGGTGCTTTTTGCAAAGTTTCCAAGAAATTTCTTGGCTTTACATTTGCCCAACACTGTTGTACGCTGACATTGTAACAAGACACAGTTCTGGCTTTTAAGCTCAAAGTTTAATAGGGCAATATAATATAATATATTAATGGTAATATAAAGAACAAACGTTATGAGGGGCCTATACAAAGTATGTTGGGAGGGCAGATAATAACAGCAGCTTACATTTATCAAGCACTTATGTTCTAACAGCTCTACATTTGATCTTCACAATACCCTGGAAGTACATTACCTCCATTTTAAGAGGCAAAACTGGGGCTCATAGAGGTTAATTTGTTCAAAATCACACATTTCAAATGGCATTTCTAAGTGGGCAGCAGTTCCAGAGCCCACATTTAGCGTAAGGATGTAACTGAATAACTGTCCCAAAGAATGGAGCAGGCTGTATACTGAGGAGATGGCATTAGAACTAAGCCTTAAAGAATAAGCAGTGAATTGTAAAGTGGGGTGGGGTGGGGCGGGGAGGCTAGAAGCTGGGGTTGAGTAACTCCAGGTATAACGAACTGCCTGATTCCTTGTTGAAATGCTTTCAACGTGGAAGGTGGAGGGTGAGTATGGCCAGGAATGTTGTAAAATCGGGATGAGCGACCTAAACTGTCTTCTCAAGGGCGAGCACTTTCTCATTCAAGGACCTGGGCTCTGGGAGGCCGGGGCACCAACGGACCTTGCAGGGGCAGGGGCGCGGAGGCAGCGCTCCAACGCCAGAGAAGCCGACGCCTTGGTGGTGTCTCCTGCTTCAGCCTCTGCCCTGGTTCCTGAGCCCGGGAGGCACACGAAAAGCCCCCAGCGACTGCGAAAACGCACGTAAATGCAACAACCAGAAATCACTCCGAAATGACCGTCTCGTCCCAGCCCCCTCACTATCCGTATGCAAAACCACTTGTCGCGGGGGGATGCACGACAAGCCTCTAAGGTTACCACAGTTCAGCCCAGGCCCTGAAAACGTGGGGAGGGAACCCAGGAATTCTAGCTCTGGTTCCAGCTCTTCCAGCCTTCAGGATCCCTCCTAAAACCGACGCCATATTTCCCAATCTAGCATGCCCAAACTACCCATGAGGCTTTGGGCCCTGACCCGATTGCGGAGGGTAAAGAAGATGGGCGTGGTCAGCACTAAACAAACAAACAAACAAAACAAACCTGCGGCCAATCACCCTTCCCCAACTTCTCGGATCACCGTTATGGCAGCCAATGAGCGTCTTCTTGGCCGCGCTGGGGCGGGATTGCGCTAACCTGAAGACCTCCCGGGAACACGAGCTATTCTGGGAGACTAGGCAGCAGCCGCGCCCCGCGGTAGCTGCGTCTCTTGGGTTTGGAATACCCTCCCAGCTGAGTGGAAATGCTGAAAGGCCGCTCCCCTTTGGTGGAGGATGGGTTGCGCTGGGATGGGATGGGATGGGGGCGGAGCAAGGCTGGAGGCTGGGCTGAGCATAGATCTTTGCCTATCACGTCGAGTCCTCCTACCTCCTAGCCTAGTCCACCGATCTGTAGCTTCGATATTTTCAGGTGATAGTGAATAATTGTTGGGCTCCTCCTCCCTTCTAGACAACGCCGGTGTCTTCGAAACTTCTTTACCTCCCTTTGCAGTTACTCCAGGAAGCCTTCCTTGACTCCTTCCCCTTTCTGGATTCATTGGACTTTATTTGGGTTCCCTTCATAACCAATGCATTTTCCTAACACTGTTCTCTTACTTCTTTACTTCTCTGTCTTCCCCACTGATATTCATTTATGCGTCCTTAGCATAGTACCTGGAGGTGTTGTAGCGCTATTTTCTCAACGTAGCAGAATCCTGATGTTTTAAACCAAAATAGCAAAACTCTTCTAGTAGGAGTGGAGAGGGAGTGTCCAGAGCCTTGAACCCCCCAAGGAAGCCCCTGAGGCATTCATCATTAGTGACTTAAGCTAAATATTCACTTTAATATCTAGAAATATGGCTTACCCAGGACATGAAAATTAAACATGTCTAGATCCTCTATAGGGAACTCTTAAAGTCTTATCTTTTTGGACTTCCAATTTGATTGCACGTTTGTTTTTATTTTCTAGTCTACAGGCCTAGATATCTCTTTGCCTCTGCAGATCAATTCCTGGCCCTCTTTACCCAGCTCTGGGCTTGGGAGGCTGACCTGCATGGAACCAGGTCAACAGATCCCCTGACCCCTGGCTTTCTATTGGGTTCAGCCAATGAGTAGTATAGGCAGAAGATTAGAGGGAAGTAGGAATGTGAGGTTAGGCTATTTAATCCTCTGGCTCTTTCCCTGTGGCATTGTGGCAAGCTCACTTGAGTCCCTTTAGGTAAGATCTCAGCTCTTGTCATTGTAGCCTTCTCTACTTATCTATTTCTAAGTTGTGGAACTGCATCTCCCATTACCTCTTCAGGCTTAGCCCCTCTAATACCAGATTTGGGGTACTGTAGCTCCTTTGCAATTTCCCTACAACCTACCCACACCGTTATAAATAAACCTTTATGAAATTCCCCAAACTATCCTAATTTGAATATGCCATCTGGTTTCTGGAGATACCTAATATAAGACCATTCTCTTTTACAGAAGTAATGAAACCAGTTTTTTTCAAATGGAAACATTTGGGAGGCTGTATGATGTAGTACAAAGAGCATGGGCTTTGAAGTTAGAGAAAGCTGAGTCTCATGTCATTCAATTATTCATTTGTTTGGCAAATATTCCACAGTCCTGTTGGCCATGGGAGATACTTTAGAGGGTGCTATGGCACTCAGCCCATTCTCCAAGAACCCTCTTCTTCTCCCACTGGGGTGAGCCCTAGCAGTCAAGTTAGTACTATGGAACACCACACCCCATTATCACCACAATCAGTTTAGCAAAGCTAGATTGATTAAGTCCTCTTTCCTAGGAATTTGGAATTGGTATGCAGCAGATATACCCACTTTGGGGCTGGAACAGGCAGATACTCAGATATGGAGCCATTGTCTTCTTCCATGTATGTGAAGAAGCAAAGAAAATTGGCAGGTAGGGAGAATAGATTGAAGTCGGAGGACAGAGAGAAGCAAAGATAGAAAACCATATCTTCAGAGAAAGAGCCTGAGATAATGGTTGCCCTGGTTTCGTCAACCTTGGAGGGCCAATTGCATTTTTGCTCTTGGGTTTTGGAGATAACCTGGCGTCTTTATAATAAACTTTTTTCCCTCAAAATTATTATAGATAGGTTTACATTTCTTGCAACCAAAAAAGTTCTAAGATATCTACCTCATGTGGTTATGGGGATTAAATGAGATGAGGTATTTCAAACATCTAAAATCAGTGCCTCCAAAAATGTATATAGCACCCCATGTGTTCTGAGCATCAATGGTATCAATTCTTTGTATTTCTTTTTTGGAATAACAAGCCTATTTTGCTGTCAGTATTTTTACAAGTTTTTCCTCATTTCGGCTTTTTCTTCTCTAAGTGCTATTCTGTTCATGGTTTAGTGCTGATAAATTTGTGTTTGTGTTTTCCTGTGTTTTGTTTTGAAGTTTTTGTTCCTTGAAGGATTGAGTTCATCATACTCCTCAGTTCATGATACACCATCATTGTGCCTGCAGGGAAAAACCCTCTTGTTTTATGTCTTTATTTCTTTATTCCATCTTTACATTCTATCTCCACTCCCATTCTTCCCCAACAATAGGCAATTTTCTGATGTGTTTAGTGTGTATATTTCTGTTTAAATGTGTTCTTAGAAAATAGTTATTATTTGGTAGGCATGTATTTTTAAATGTATTCCAAAGCTACTGAGTTATAGGTCTCATTCTGTGTCTTACGTTTTTCACTAAGCACTGTTTTTCATCTCCATCCATCTTGCCATATGCTAACATTTAATCTGTTCTTTCACACTGATGCCATGGTGTGCATTTGCCATGTTGTACTTCTCCACTACTCCAGTGATGAACACCCACATTGCCCCCAGCTCCACTTCACTACAAATAACTCTGCAATGAACATCCTCTTATTAGCCCCCTTCTGAACTTGTAAAGAATTTGTTTTATGTTACTTAAGAGAGAGATTACAGGGTTATAGGGTATGAATCTATTTAATGTGTCCAAGTAATGCCAGCTTGCTTTCCAGAAGTGGTGAAACCAATCTTGTAGCAGATTTCCACATCCCTGACATCTGTAACTCTCTAGATTTCTAATTTTTGCTGGTGTGATAGGTGTAAACTAATATATTATTGTTGGTTCAATGTGCTTTTGATTATTGATAGTTTTGATCAAATTTCTATACGCATATTAGCTTTTTCCTATTTTTTAAATTGCCTATTGATATGTTTTGCACCTTTTTTTTTCTATCTGGTTGCTGTTCATTTGTAGGAGATCCATATCTATTCTAGGCTATTATATCCTTGTCAGTTTTAGACAAAGCAAATAGTTTCTTATTCTGCCATCTACCTATTAGCTTTGTCCATGTTGGCCTTTGTAGAACATAAATCTTTATTTTGTAATCAAATCCCCCAGTTTTTGCCTTATAGTTTGTGCATTTGAAAGTATTGAAATATATGGACTACTCTCTTACTTATGCCTACTCTCTGCCTGACATCTCTAAATCTGAGTTCATTGGCAAGGTCCCTGTGATCATTCATTCCAGTCCTCTTCATTGGACTCCAAAGCAATTGTACTGACTAAATTTTATTCTTAAGAGAACGCCATCTTCTTTGAGCCTTTTCCCCCTATAGAGTTGCAGGCTATAAAAATCATACCTTCTAGTTACTTGAAGTCAGGCTTCCAGTAGCCCTGGACTACCTCTTACCTTACTTCCTTGGCTATCAGGAAGAACCAAAATGCAATAGTTATTTTCAATATTTTCCTCACCCTCATTTCACCAATCAATTCCATCTTTGTGGGTCAGAATCTGACCCGGAATCATCTTTCCTCTGCCATCTTCTTCCTTCTGAAGGATTCTATTACATTAAATCAACTTCCCCTCACTTCTGGAACTTCTTTGTGCCAGTTTCATAATTTGTTCCTGGCATCTATAATCCAGTTCATCTGTTTTGGTGGAATCTAGCACATTTTTACAATAATATTGCTTCTTTTCCTCTCCTTTACCTTCACCTAAATAATTCATTTCCTGTTTCCACTCTCAAGGATATAAAATCCCATAAGACTGTCTTCATGATGTAAAGTGCTACTCTTTTATCATTTTCTTTGTTTTTTATTGTATTCCTCCGCTTACTTTCTTATGTCTCTTTCCTTCTTCCATTCCCTACACTTTTTCTTCCTCTTTTCCTTTCTGAATTTTATAAATACTAAGAGCAGGGGCTGACTTTCTGTAGATCACAGCAAAGAAGCTGCTTATGTTCCCACATATATGTGGTGTGTATCACATGACTGCCAGTTCCTTTCCAGCTGCACATCAGATCCCAATTGTTTATTTGGAACAATGTACCGCACCTTTTCTCACTGCCGTGTCCCAGACATGAGTCCCACCCTACCAAGTTTCTTTATATCTGTGAGAATTTATTTTTCTTATTGTACGAAATCTCAAGTTCTATTTGTATATTACCTGTACTTTGTGCACTGGTGTAGAGGCCATAAGTATTTTTCCCCAACCTCTTTCTACTTACTTTTTCCAGAGAAGTATGAGATGCCAGCTCAGCTACTGCTTTTCTTCCAATGTTGTACTTGATGTCCTCTGTAGTATAAATTTTTGTGGGTTTTCTCAGCATTTCTTTACTTTTGTCCTCTCCATTTTACCTTGTTTCCCCCACCCCTTGGCCCCCATCACACACATACACACCATTTCCATTTTAAAATTGAAGTACCCTTAATTCAGTTGACAATGCTCAAAGAAAACAGATTTTCCCTTCAATATTCTGAGAAGTACTCTCTCCCAATTCGAGAGCACACAATTCCCTTATCATTAGACTATGAGAAACTTAAGGGCAGAGACCATGACTTCTTAGAGTCTGCCCCAGTGCCTACCACCTTCCATGATACATAGTAGGCAGTTGGTAAATACTTGTTGGCAAATTGACTCAGTCATGGTTTCCTTCTTGGGTGTCTTTTTTCCTTCATGCTTATAAGAATTATTCACCTGCTCTAAAGGAATGTTGACTTGCCCTTTTTATTATTGAAGCTGAACCACCAGTTAGTATATTATAACTACTAATAGCAGAGATGGGGCACCTGGGTGGCTCAGTCAGTTGAGAATCCTACTTCAGCTTAGGTCATGATCTTGTGGTTCATGGGTTTGAGCCTGCTTCAGATTCTTTGTCTCCATCTCTCTCTGTCCCTCCCCCACCTCAAAAAACAAATAAACATTAAAAAAGAATTACTTGTAGCAGAGAAAGGTACAGTACCATTTAATGGGTTAAAAAAACAACACTGATCTATATAATTTAGACAGAGTTCTGGTTCTGATATTGTCATTATGCAACCTTGGGTATGTCATCTCATCTATTTCTTTAGTTATATGCAATGGCATCATATATTCACTGCAGGAGACTACACTTTTTTATAACGTGCTTGGAGTAGAATAAAGTAAATTTCTCTCATCCAGGCACTAAATGGGAGAGAAACTATTTTTCTCAAAATAAGAGAAAGAATTTGCTTGTTACTCTGGAGCAGGCAGGAGGAAGAAGAGAGTAAAGGAAGGATAGGGTAGAGGAGCCTGTGAAAGGCATAAACTCCTCAATGGGAACTCTCCTTGTGATCACTTCTCCCTCATCTTTTTTTATTCAAGTCTACAGTAAAAAATTTTCAGTGCCTAGTAAGGTTATATTTGTTATTGAAACCAGTGAAAGGGCTGTTTTATGTGTCCCAGAGCTGATAAGAAGTCAAACTGAGGCAGCTTGCATGGACTCGGGATTGTGGATGCAGAAAGAAGCAAAAGCAAAATAAACCATAAGACGCTACAGGCATGTATGGAATCCTGTGGAATTCCCAGATTTTGGCATTTGAATTTGGACCAAATTTAATCAGATCTCTAAGGGACATAGCAGTCTCTTCAGACATCTGAGTTATACATAAAATGGTTATATTGGGGTGCCTGGGTGGCTCAGTCGGTTGATCATCCAACCCTTGATTTTGGCTCAGGTCATGATCCCAGCGTCATGGGAATGAGCCCCACGTTGGGCTCCATGCTAAGCATGGACTTAAGACTCTCTCTTTCTCTCTCTCTCACCCTCTCTCTCCCTCCACCCCTCTCCCCTGCTCATGTTTGTGCTCTCTCTCTCTTTCTCTAAAATAAAATAAAAATAACACATAAATAAATAAAATGGCTATATGATCATCACTAAGATTTCTTTCAGCAGTAACACTTTTGAAGATTCTAAGAGATGGGGACATTTTTTTTATTACCAGTTCTAAAATTCTGTATTTTTTTAATTCTATATTTAAGGCTCAAACATTTATTTCTGATTATAAGGAAGTTCCCATGCTACTGATCTCATCAATTCCAAATATACTTCCCACTCCCCCATTTTAACACTTCTGAAATGGGATGTGTCTCATAATCAGTAATCAATGTCAGCTTACAATTACTGTTGGCCAAGCAGCAGTCATGACATTGTTGTCATTGCCTACACATGCCTGGGCCTAGTTGTTATTCTAGGTGGTATGACTGGAAATCTACAACCCCTTGATGTTTCAGTTAATTGACCATTCAAGGACCATTTGAAGGAATATTAGTTCTGGTTGTTGTCTGAAAATATTCCTTGAACATTTTCTGGCAAGATGAAAAAGTTCCAGCTTTAAAACTTGCAGAATAGATTTTTTTGGCCTGGAATAAATTGCCAGAGACAATAGGGAAGCTCTCTTTTTAAGAAATGCTGCTTCGCTAACACTCAAAATGACCCAGAGAATATAATGTTTGGAAAAATAACAGACATCAACAACCTTGAGTCAAAAGTGATTCAGAAGTGTCAGACTCAATATGAAGAAATTATAAGAATTCCATAATGACTTTAAATTATATTTGTGTGCTTTGGAGTGATACAAAAAAAAAAAAAAAAAACGATCTCTTTCTAAATAAGTCTTTCTAAATAAACTTTTTTTTTTAATTTTTTTTTTTAACGTTTATTTATTTTTGAGACAGAGAGAGAGAGAGCATGAATGGGGGAGGGTCAGAGAGAGAGGGAGACACAGAATCGGAAGCAGGCTCCAGGCTCTGAGCTGTCAGCACAGAGCCCAATGCGGGGCTTGAACTCACGGACGGTGAGATCATGACCTGAGCCGAAGTCGGACGCTTAACCGACCAAGCCACCCAGGCGCCCCTAAATAAACTTTTTAAACAGAATAAAATTTTTAAATAAAATTGATAAAGCATAGTGAATGTTTAATTGGCAGTGTTTTTTTTCTTTCTTAATGGCACCTAAAATAATTATGTGTCACAATTGATGATGCCTTAAAGTCAATAACATATGGTAAATACTTAAGAGAATATAAAAATTAGAAAGAAGTTCCGGCCCTCAAGATATTCATAATCTGGAAGGGGGAATAACAAGCACATAAATAACAGAAGTGAGTAAATAAACAATAGAAGTAAGGAAAATATAATAATTATCCCCAAAAGAAGTACCAACAGAAAGATTTGGATATTCATGGGGTGCCTGGGTGGCTCAGTCAGTTAAGCTTCTGACTTCAACTCAGGTCATGATCTCATGGTTTGTGGGTTCAAGCCCTGAGTCCAGCTCTGTTCTGACAGCTTGGAGCCTGGAGCCTGCTTGGGATTCTGTGTCTCCCTTTCTCTCTGCTCCCCTGCTCATGCTCTGTCTGCCTCTGTCTCTCAAAAAAAAATAATAAACATTTTTAAAAGTTTAAAATAAAAGATTTAGATATTTAAAGGAGGAAGAGATCACATTAGGAAAGACTCCATGAAGGAAGTAGCATTTGAGAAGGACCTCAAAAAACTGGTAGGATTCCAACTGGCAGAGACAGAATGGAGCAGGAAGAGTAAAGAGAATGAGCAAAGAATCAGATGTGGGAAAGTGGGAATTTCTGGGGAATGGTAAATAACTTATTTTGACTACAGGTTTGTTTAACCTTTTCGTTTTATAGGTCTCTTTAAGAATTGGATGAAAGCAATGAATTGAATTCCTAGAAATAAAAGCACAAATTAATAATCAAAAAGTTTTACATACCCCTTCTGGGGACTTAACCATTTGCAGGTAGCATAAGAGAGAGAAGAGGGAAAGGCAGCCTTCCCAGACCCCATGAGAAGCTGGTACAGGTGACCAAGGCTGCAGAAATCCCTTTTCTAGAGGAGAGATTTGCATCTGACTGCACTTGGGAAGAATGACTAAGAGAAATGGAATCAAGGGCCAGGAGGGACTCGTCCAGTCTACTCATCCAAAGATTAAAAGAACTGGGATACCCTTGGGAATCATTTCTAGCTGACTGGATGATACAGACTTCCAAAGATGGAATGTTGGCTAGAAAGCGTACCTGGGAAATAAATGTATGGGTTAAAAAAAAGTATGCCAGGGTCTTATCCAAGGGGACCTTGACTCCCTACAACCACTGGATTTTATACTTAATTCAGGAAGTAATAGGGACATGATGTAGATTTCTGAGGAGGATAAATATTCAGAGCTGTGGTTTAGGAAGACTTACCTTCAGGATTATAGGTATGTGAGAGGCCAGGGGAGACCAGTTAGGAGTTTATTGCAGTTGGTTTTTATATTGTTCAAATACATTCTATTTATTCAGCTTCCCCTGCCACCCACTATTTGGCAAAGAGCCAGGCCTTTAGTAAGCATTTAGTAGGCCTTGCTGAATTGAAAGCCATAAATTCAGAGGGTCTCCTTGTAATGTCCCTATTCCTCGCCAGGTGGCACCATGACAGCATTATTTACAGAGCCGACTTCCTTCCACAAGCACAGTGCTTCCAAGCAGAAAGGCTGTGCTTCTGTGAGGGAATTTACCTTCTGGGGACAATCTAGAAGTTGGGGGGAAGTGGTAGTTGGGATAAAAGATTCAAGAATACTCCTTTTGTACTTCTATATAATTTCTTACTGTCACAGAGTATTTTGGCTGAATTTCTATCCCTAGGCATGTACCTGTGGAAAGGTGCCTAGGAAAACCTGCCTTTGCAAAGATGCAGTTTTCTGTCTTGTGAGAAGTATAAAATTGAGTATATAGGGGAAAGAACTGTTTCTTAGTTCTGGGAAAACTTCTAAGTGAGCCATTTCATTACACATATCAAGCAGAGACCATAGTCTGTGGTAACACATAAAAATGCATATTTATGTTGGAGGCCATTTTGCATCTCTTATAAAAATAAGTATTGGGGTGCCTCGGTGGCTCAGTCAATTGAGCATCCAAGTTGATTTCAGCTCAGGTCATGCTCTCCCAGTTCGTGGGATCGAGTCCAGCATCAGGTTTTGCACTGACAGTGCAGAGCCTGCTTGGGATTCCCTCTCTCCCTGTCTCTCTGCCCCTCCTCCGCTCACATGCCCGTGCTCTCTCGTGCTTGCTCTCTCTTAAAACAAATCAACACTTAAAAATAACAATAATTATTTCTCTAGAACAGAATTTAGTTGTACCAGGCTCAAGTTGTACCTTATTTCTATGAAGTTGTAGGTCTTTTCATTTTGAGATTAAGAACTAACTCTGAGAGGGGCGCCTGGGTGGCTCAGTCGGTTAAGCGTCCGACTTCAGCTCAGGTCATGATCTCACGGTCCGTGAGTTCAAGTCCCGCGTCAGGCTCTGGGCTGATGGCTCAGAGCCTGGAGCCTGCTTCAGATTCTGTGTCTCCCTCTCTCTCTGCCCCTCCCCCGTTCATGCTGTGTCTCTGTCTCAAAAATAAATAAACGTTAAAAAAAAAAAAAAAAAGAACTAACTCTGAGAGATTTCCCTTAGAAATCAATATCCGAAGCAACAGAGTTATGGTGAGTTACATGCAGTGCCATGTTAGGCCCCGACATAAAGTGCAGCACAAAGCTTTGGGAGGACAGGGTGCATCTCCTCACCTTTACACATCAGCAGTGCTCTGGCAAACTCCCAAGTATGAGAAGACTTGGAAATAATGGGAGACAGGATTCTTAGCACATTTTAATGTGTGTTGATATAATTTGAACTTGTTGCATAGGTGGTGAATAATCAGATTTATGTGAAGATTTCAATTCAAAGTAGGAAATACTCTGGAGGTCCCAGGAGGCAAAGGTGCAATACAGTACCAGTTCGGCAGGGTAATTTCTTCTTTGGTATTTTTCAAGTTAAAAAGCCTCATTATTCTTTAGCTCAGTGATTCTTTTTTACTTAATTCCTACCTTTAAGAATTACATTGAAACAACAGATATCTCTAAGGAATATTGATACTTACAGAATTTTGCATTCAATTTCAAGAAGCTGTGTCCCAGCGAAGTTCAACAGGGACCCTGTCCATGAGTCCCAGGTTAGGAATCTCACCTGAATCTCACTCATCAGGAGCTTCCCAAAGGAGAAATGCAAGAGGAGGATAGGGAATAGGGAGAAATAAGATGATGGGAGAACAACTGTGCTGCCCCCCTAGGAGATGCTGGTGCAGGTGACTTTAAAAAGCTGAAGGACTGTTTTTTTCTGGGGGAGATTTTAATCTGGACTTGGGAGGAATAGCTGGAGAACTTTTAGGAGGCCCAGGGCTAAGGGACTTATGACATGTTTAGGACAGTGGGCATAGGAAGGAGAACTGAAATGGAGCCAAACGGTAAAGAGCTCAACCAGACCTATAGAGCCTAATGGGCTAAACTGCTTGTGATTCCTGTCAGACTCTGCAGAATCTGAGCCACAGGACACAGGAAAGAGGCACAAGAATGAAGCCATGGTGGGGAATACCCGGGAGCATTGGCTCCTTCCTCTCAAGAAGCAGGTCCAGAAGGCCATCTTCTCAGTGCCATCATTATGTTATCGTCCACTAGACTCTGATGAGAGCCACTAACCAAAACTTGGACTTCCATTTCTTATTCTGAGAAGATGAAAAGAGACCAAACCTAATGCTATTTCCTTTTCAGGACTCTGAGACTCTTGACTGGGGAAATAAGGGGCCTGAAGATCTAAATAACAGAGCAATTAACACAGCAGTTCCAATTTAGGGTTCTTTAAGTCAGAAGACCTGGGTTTAAGTCCTCGTTCTTAAAGCCAGCTAAGCTAAGCCAAGCACTAGCTGTGTGACCTTGAGAAAGTCTTGGCGTCTGTTTCTGAAACTGTTAAGTGAGAATAAAAATAGTGCTTACTTCTTGTTGGAGATAAAAGTGAACAGTGTCTGGCACACTGTAAATGCTCAATAAGTGACAGATGTTATTGTTATTGGTGTTGAATGCTGGAACTATAACAGGAAACTATCTCCCAGCCTTTGGGGATAGTTCCCCACAAATATGCTTCAGCTACCCTCTCTAGGGCCCCAGCACACGATCCCCAACCACTGAACAACCCACAGCTTCCTCTGGTTATCCTATGTATACAGGGCTGGCCCCGAAAATCTTTTTGGCCCGTAACTGCATGACATTTATGATGAGGCCCATATCACCTCAGGAATCTCATCATACGCCTTTATATGATTCTCCTGAAAGTTAAAGAGTTCATTAGACAGGGAAGGATTATATAAAAAGAGAGCTTCTAGCACCTTCTCAAGGTAGTTTTGTTTTCCCAGAGGAGCCAGTCACTACCATCCCCATCCCAAGAAAACTATAAAAAAAACTAACATTTGCACAAGAATTTCTACAGGTCTAACAACTTCTTGTCCCCATTTTACACACGCAGAAATTAAGTCTCAAGCAGTAAACCAAGTCTCAAACAGTCATTCAGTGTTGGAACTGAAATTCAAACCCAGATCTGTGATTCCAGTGCTCTTTCAACCTCTCCACAGCAACCAGTAGCAAGAACACACACACACACACACACACACACACACACACACCATGCACACCACACACACACACACACAGAGCATTCCAACTCATTCTTCTCCCAAATTTGTTTGGGACAGACTTGGGAAATTCCATTGCCCAAGGGAGCAGACTATAGCTGATGTCAGTCTAAGCTCCACGGGGAATACCTTACCAGCGGTCTCCACTAGAGGCCTGAGGCAGTTATTTGTGGTTTCTTTTGTGATGTGTCACTCTACTCCCAGAGATCCCGGGCAATCCCTCCCAAACAATACCCACAATACCCCATCCCTAACCCTCCCATGGAACAGGTGTCATGCCTGCCATTCCAGGACTCAGATTTGGAAGTCATCTCCCAGGGACCAGGTGCTTCACTGAAAAGAAGTCACTTGCACACCTGGAGTTCAGCTACTAAAAACTGCTGTTAGTTTGGGAGTCTCAACACATACCCTCTCCTTCTCCCCTGTCCAGCTTGAGTTCAAAGTCCAGGATGGAAGGGAAAGTAGGTTGAGTTGGCAGTGCGTGTCCTGACCAGTGCAGGGTCAGTCAACTCCTTGGAACCGGAGGTAAGGAGAGAGGAGGGAAGGCATGGCTTGTGCAGTCCCAACTAAGCCCTGGTCCATGTAACGGGCCCAGAAGCCCCACCCTGACATCCCCCTAGTACCAGTCAGCAAAGAGGGGAGATGACGCCTCTTTATTAAGGTTAACACCAAGGAAAGCATTGAGAAGGAATACACAGTGGAGGAGAAAGGGCACACAAAGTCACTACTCAAGGAGGTGGAAGGGAGGCACATCAGTTAAGAACCTCAGGACAGCCACATGCTCCATGCCCTGGTTGTGAGGGAAAAGAGGAAAGGAGAGGGGAAAGCGCCATGATAGCCTGGGGCTCACAGAAGGGTCTGAAGCCCCCTGAACCTAACACCAGAGCCACAAGCCCTGCCCCTCAGGGCTCACACACTACTGCACAAGTCGACATACGTAACACACACAAGACATTATGGAGGCAACACCGAGAGGCAGTGGGCAGGGACAAATTGACAGGAAAAGGAACTGAAGTTAAGCAGGTGTAGCCAGGAGAGAGACAGTTTTTGGCTGCAGCCTCCAAGAGTCCCTCAAACGTCCCCTAAATCTGGGCTGCTGCTGAGCACCCCCAAGTCTCTGCCTGTGTACTGGGCTCTTTGTTCTCTAAGCCCCAGTGAGTGGATAAAGCAATCCCAGATGAAGTCAGTGACAAGGCAGGATCCGCTCTGCATGCAAAAATCCTAGAGGTTGAGCTATTATGTCTTCATGCACATTCATAGCCAGCTCCTCCCAGCCCAGGGGCCCTTGGAACCCCATTCACTTAGATTCCTAGGGCTGCAGTTCCCTCCTCAAGCTTCCTTTACCAATCAGCAGCCGCAGAGATCTGTGAGGGGGAGAGGCTTCTGCAGAGCGCTGAATATCTTGGATTTCAGCAGAAGGGTAAATTTTCTGTTGCCAGAACAGAATACCCTCAATTCCTTAGTTTCTAGGTAAATCGTTAAGAGATTATTTGCCATAGTCCTAGATAAGTCCTTTTTCAGAATAGAAAAAGCAGAATTTTATTTACACAATTCAGGGGTTCTCCTGTTGGCCGGGGAGGGGGAATGGGCAGGGTAGGGGGTGGAAGGGAGTCCAGAGATGGGCGCTTCCTCTCCCGGAACCTCACCTTTCCGCAGTTTGCTACGTCTCCCTCGGTTGGGCAGAAGGGATTCTTGACGCTCCCAAAGTCCTTCACCCTATAAATCCTTCCTCGAGGGAGTCTCTCTGCCTGACCCACATGAGCAGCGGTCGGAGTGAAGCATGCTGCACCGCACCGTTCAGTCCCCTCGCGTCATGCACTCGGAAACCCAAAGCCAGCCCGGGAAAGTAGTGCCCCCTCGGAGTCCCCTCACAGAGAGGCCTCGCCCTCCAGCTGCAGCAGGGTAATGTCGGGCAGATCGAGGGGCTCCACAAGTGGCCCGTCCCCCCCAAGGAGACCAGCACAGGGGCTCTCGGGGCGCTCACAGTGACTAGTGGGTGTGGCGGAGCTGGGCATCTCCTTCTCCTCTTCTTCATCGTCGTCCTCGTCCTCAGGATCGCGACCCAGCAAACCGCTGTCCCCGATCCCAGGCGAAGGGGTCTCCGGCTCTTGGCGGGCACCCGGGAAGCTCCCCTTGCCGCCGACCACGCCCAGACCGCCCTGGCGGGGCGCCGTGGTCATAATCTGGCACATGGAGACGATGGCCCGCTGGTTGGCGCACACGTCGTCCGAGAGCACCTGGATGTGCGAGGCCTGCTCGTCCAGGGCCCCCCGCATGGCCCTCACGTCCTCAAACAGGGCCTGCAGCTGGGCCTTCAGGTGCTCCATCAGTTCCTTCATGCCGCCGTTGTACTCCCCGGAGATCACGTCCCCCACGGCCGGCACGGTGGACACCTCCAGAGGTGCCGGCATGTCGCCGCCGTCCTTGGTCATGATCTCCAGCAGACCGTCCTCCATTGAATGGCAGAAGCGGGCGGTGGCGGCTCTGGGTCCGGTCCAGCCCGGCCTCCGGGGTTGGGGGGTGAGGTGGGGGAGAGGGACGGGGAAGGGGGAGAGGTCCCCGGAGGGGCGGGGAGGAACCGAGGGCAGAGGAGGCTCCCGAGAGGGCAGGGAGCCGACGTGAGGAGACGAGTCCCGGGCGGAGGGCGCGGGCAGGATCGGGGGAGGCCGGAAAGAGCCGGCGGGACGAGGACCCGGCGAGAGTCCCGGGCCGGCGACTCTCCGGCTTGCCCCGGGGCGAAAGCGCCCAGAGCTGCCTCGCCTCCCGAACTGCGCCCGTGTCAGCGCCGCTCTCCCGGCGCCACGAGCTGCGAGGACCCGCGGGTTCTCTGGGTCACAGAAGCGCTCGCGGAGGGGCCCGGGCGGAGGCCAGCAGCGGGTACCGCTCGGGAATACCCCCGGCCATTAACGGGCAGCGCCCGCGAGTGTGCTTGGAGTGGCAGGGGCGGGTCTCCCGGCCTCGCCGCGGATGCTCCCCTGTTTCCAAGGCGACGCACGGCACGTAAATGACGTGTGTCTCCATGGCAACCAGGAAGTAGGGAAGAAAAGGAAGGATGGTTGCGAAGCTGCAGTGGGGCTCGGGAGTCGGAAACGGCGGGTGGGGCAGGAGGGGAGGGGACGCCGCAGTGGCCTCCGCTGAGTGGAGAGAGCGTGTGGCTGCGATGTTTAATCGGGAAGCATGAGAGAGCAGTTTGCTGCATGAAACCCCAGGTCGGGGAGACATCGTCCCTCCCCCCGTCTGGGTGCTAGACCCTGAGCGCGACCGCCTTGGAAGGATTTTCACCCACCCGCAATCCTTTCTCAGAGGACGGCGCCAGAGCCGGGTCCTGCTTCTGTGTCCTCCAGCCGTCCGCAGGAGAGCAGAGAGGGTGGAGAGGCCGACGCTGGTCCCAGACTGGAACTGGGGCGCCGCGGCGCCCCGGCGGTGCAGAGGGTGGGGAGGGCACTACGCAGGGTGTCTGTCGCCTTTCCCTCCGGCTCCTGCAGTGAATCAGCCCTCGCCTCGTGGTTAGCACAGAAGCTAAGAAAGGGTGGGATTCCCTCCCGTCTGAGATGAGCCCCAACCGTTCCTACGGCACTGGGAGTTTCTCTAGGATGGTGGGGCAAAGTACTTAAGTTTTGAGAACGAAAGCTCCATAAGGGCAGAGATTTTGTGTCTCCGCGCCCTCAACCGCGGAGTCCCCAGCACCGAAAATAGTGCCTGGCACGTAGTAAGTAAATGCTCTCTGTGTATGTTGAACGAATATTTTAACAAGAACCACCATGTCCCCGTTCCCTCATCCAGAACTCCGCAACCCACACAGAGTTGAGTTTAGGAGACCTGAATTCAATTTTGTTTCTGCCATTTAATTCAGAAGCCTTGGATAAATAATTTTCCTGATCTGTTAGGGCATTGAACTGGGTAGTCTAGATTATTCCTAACTCCGAATAACATTCTGCATCAGCTCACAGGTAAAAGGGTAAACTTTTGGCTGTGTGTGGAAGGGATGGGTAAGGACATGGGGGGATGGGTGTGAAGGCAGTTTCCCCTCCGCAGGCCCAGTGGCCACGTACAGACACACACTGAGTGTCTCAACCTTTGTGACAACTCCTTTCCCTATTGGAGAGATGGAGTGGGGAAGGGGGGTGGGTAAGAAAGAAAATTTGAATTTAATATATTTACAGATGACTTGAGATTGAGAAGCAAAAGCACCTGGTCAGCAGCATACTAACGAGTAAATGACCCTATTAATTTGGAGACGCCAAGTGGCCGGAAACTAAAAATGAATTTCATGAGAAGACATAAATCTAAGGAGGAGAAACAAACTGTATCACTTCAAGATGGGGAAGAGCTAGGTACAGCTGAGTGTTTTGCACACTAGTAGTTCAGCCTTAGCAAATGTGTTACCTTTGGGTTTCCCTGGTAAGGAAGAGTGGGGCTGACCCAAAGAAACTTTCCCAGTGCTAAAGAACCGTTTGGCTTATGCCTCTTTCACTATTAAAATAGAAATAAGTGGGGGAATAGCCTAAAAGTAGAATATTTAACCTAAGGCATTGCCGATATAATCAAGTACTTAACAGCCTTTAGAAATTTGTTTTCCCAAAACAACTTTATGAACAAATCAAAACCCCTACGGTGTGATATTTCCTAAAATAAATGATGCAGTCCTATTTGCTTGCTCATTCCTTTCTCCATTCCCCAAACTTGTGGCTCTCTCACCTTGGTTATTACTTCTGCCTCCACCCTGTTCCCCACGGGTTATTCCTAAAGCTTAGGAGACGACAGAAATATTTGGCTTTCCTAAGCACAGCCAAAGTGGACTAGTATTTACCAGAAAAAAAAGACTTTTACCAGAAAAACTATAGGAAAACTAGAAACAGAGACAACATACACACACACACACACACACACACACACACACACACAGAGCTGAGCTTCTACAGCATAAGCTTCTAATCATAAGATAGCAAGCATATTCTCAGGGCATACAGGTTCAACCCCACTGTTCATCCTTTCCTGGAGAGTTCTGCTATAGCCAGAAAAGACATGAATTGCAGGTTTTTTGCCAGGGTCTGTGACTTCACATTCTTGATCAGCACTTCACGTGGTTGATTTCATCTTGCCAGCTTTCTCACCTTTCAGGCGGGTCCCTGCCTTCTACCTATAAAGAGTAACCCTGTCCCTAGTATAGGGCCTCCCATCTTAGCTTTAATCTTACATTAAACATAGTCCCCATATAGTGAGAGCTGGGTTATGTCATCATACAGGGCTTTTTGCCACTATTGTTGAGGATACCATGTATGTTAAGGCTTTCAAGCATAAGATTACATCATGCTGCCCAGAGATGTTAGCATGAAGTCTGCTGAGAGTACAGGGGGTCTGAGCCTAGAGGGAGGGGAAATTATTGGAGAAGCACAAAAGAACATGGGAGACAGGTGCAGAGATCAAGGGGTGTGACTGATCCAGTCAAGTTCCAGGTCAGACATTTGAGAGCCAAGGGTAGGCGGGAAGTTGGGGAGTGGACTAGTAGCAGGACTTGAAAATGTAAGGAGGAGACAATCGGTGCATCAGATTCAGAACCAGATCATTTTAGGAATTGTGTGTAAAAATGGGACTAGGGAAAATGGGAGAAGGGTCTAGCCTCTGAAAAATAAGAGCGACAGATGCAGAGAGTGAAGGAACCTCAGTCAACTGGCCGGGTTTCAGGGCTGGGACCTCTGGACACCAGTGCCCTAGGGTTTGTTGAGTGGGTCCATTCCCATGCAAAAGAGGGCTGAATGGGTACTCTGGCCATGTCATTAGAATATTCACACATATCATGTATGCCACATAGCAAAAAATAATAATAATAATAATAACCCCTGTCTTTCTCTTACCTTCCAGAAACCACCTTAGTTGTTCTATTCCTTCATCCCAGTCTCATGAGCCAGTGGAGTGAAGAGATTCCATGGAGCATAGATACAGGTCTCCATCAGGTACACCTAGTTCCAAACATCACAGCCTCACTAGAATGGTAATTGTCAGTAGTCTCTGCCATTTTCCTCTAACTGGCGTCCAGTCTATTTCCAGTTTCTCTTTTATATAGCTGGTATACTTTTTGCACTATAACTCCAACAGCCATGATGAAGATGCTCACTTGACCCAGATCTAGAGTGATGATCAAAATCAAAGTAGAACTGACTGCTATACCTTAGGTCCACGATCCCAGACAGTACTCCCCAGATGTAAGTCTTACGGCATTGAGTTGCCTTATGGCATCTCAGCATGATGTCACATTCAAAAGAAACACATCCAATAGCCAAAAAGAATTAAAAAGCAATTTATATTAATCTCTGGGACTTTATTATAGTTTTTTATTCTTTATTTATTATTTATTATAGTTTATTATAGTCTCTGGGAAAACTCTAAAGGAATTTGCATTCCCAGCACAGAGCAAAAGATCTTCAACTTTTCTTCCCTCCTTCTCTATTCATCTTGTACATCGTGACATAGCTGTAGCTGCCATCCCCTCTCCTTTCTCTGCAGACACCCCCAAACTTTCTCTCAAGCCTGGCCTTTGTTTTCTCATTCCCCTGCTTACTTCACTTCTTGGATGTATTCTTTTTCTCTTCTGCAGGAAGGAACTCCTGGTCCTTGTTTCAGCTCCTTTGATTTTGTTCTCCATTCTGCACCATTCTCAGTGACAGGGGTCTCCTTCCTAGGGGGCAAGAAAGACTGAGAACACCCATTGTTGTGAGTTTGGTCTCTCACCAAACTCTGCCTGGTGTTACAGACAGTCTGTTTTTCTCATTTCCTTTACTCTTGTACAGAGAAATGGGCATGGTACTTTGCAAGGACTTTGAGCTAGTATGAGCCTCCAGCTTGGAGAGGGTGTCCAACCGTCCACACTCTCAAGAACTCTGTTGTCACAGACATGACCATGAGGTTAGACACACACACACACACACACACACACACACACACACACACGCACCTATGCACCCACACCCTCTCTTAAGTCTGAGCAAGACTTCCAGTGGCGTGCTCTATGCCCTTTAACTATTTTTAGGAGTCTTAAAAAGACCATTCCCCCTACATTTCTTTCTCTTCCATATCAGCTTTACTCAAAGCAAGAATTCCAGGGGACCTTCCAACTTCTTATGCAGTCCGAATTTCCACTACAAATAACCCGTCATTCCAATTAAACTTGTTGTGCTGGTGTTCACCCTGTCTCCCCTTTCTGCATTACCCACTGCAACAGCTTCTTTGTGGCAACACCAGCAGAGGCTTATTTCTTCTCTCAGTGTATTATGTCCAATCATTTATCATGTGCCACTCTGGCAGGACTAGTTCCAGTCCAAGTGTTGCTGGGTAGTTGGCCACAGACTGGCATTCGGGGCTCTGGGGCCACCCATGATGCCTGGTACAGGGCCTCATGCACCCTCCATCATTTCCATGTGTTTTCTGCACCCAGAAAGTTGCCAACAGCTCAGGGACTGGTTTGGCCCCAAGTCAGAATCCTCAACAGGCACTGATGATGCTTTACCACCCGAGAACACTCATAATTTTTGGTGCCATAGGACAATTTTGCTTTACAAATTGCCTCTCCCAGAGTATCGGTCCGATTTGGAGGAAACTCTAAGCATCTGGGCAGGGTGTGGACTCTGGTATGTCTGCCCTTCCATTTAAAGGAATGTATAGAAATATAGTGTTCCTCTATACTGACTTATGCAGACTTCCCAGCCTCTTCCCGCCTGTTGTATCCTGAGAAAGTCTGTAGTATTCTATTGTAGACAACTCATACAAAATGTTGTGGTCTCACTCTTACTGTTACATCTAGTTATGCTCTCTCTCCATACCTCTCAGAGACCCTAAAATGGTATCAGAGGTAGCTTTACCACTTCCTTTTTGCTACGAGGTAGTATCCCAAGGATAAGCAAAGCATTGCCAACTGCATTCTAGCAGTGACTGTGAGGGTGCACTATGCTTCCATTCCATTGCACACATGTGGGGACCACACTACTATTCGTGATGGTGTCACACACTGGGTCCCCAAAAGGTGACCCACATCCTCAAAGTACTGCAACAGTGCGGGATCTTAGATGGAAGTAAAGAGAAGGGTCCTCTCCCCACCTTTTCCACCCAGCCCCTCAAGCCACTGTTTTAAAAAGTCCCACGTGAAAACAACTCCATCTTCTATGGTCAACCATAAGTTTCACGGTTTACAGGCCCAATGCCTGCTTTGTTTTCTTTAAGGTGCAAGGATCCCCTTCACTCCAGAACTCTCTAGTCCTTTCATTTTGCTTTACTTTGCTCCATAGCAGTTAACATCCATCATACTGTATTTTACCTGTTTGTTTTTTTATTGCCTTTCCACGAGGGAGTGAGCTCCATTGGGGCAGAGGTTTGGCTTTGTTCGCTGTGATATCTCCGACACCTAGAATAGTGCCTGGCACGTGTGCTGAGCTCAAGAAATACTTGTCAAATAGATTAATGACTGAAGGCTGAATCCACATCCAAGAAAAGAAACATCTCCCTTAAGGACATGTAGCCCGCAGAGCTCCAACTCTGGCTTATCTTCGAGAGCAGCATCGTTTTTTGTTTGTTTGTTTGTTTGTTTGTTTTGGTTTCAACCATTTACTTTCATGATTTGTAGCTTATGTTCACACAATTAAATGGCCCTGTTAGTGACTTATTTCTTTGAACAAAGATACTTATTATCAGATACATAGAAGTAGCCACTTCTTGCAAAACAAGCGTTTGTGGCTTTGAAATGAGAATTATCACCTGCCTACCCACTTGAACCCCCAGTGGTATATTCCACCACTCTCTCCATCTCTCAAAAATAATGAGGCCAAGTTTTGGTCAGAACTCAAGGTCGGAGGACTGCATGCTCTCCCCTCTCCTCAATGTTGTTTGAGAATGGGGTGATGCCAAGCAGTGTATCCCCATCCTGTATGTCAAGGAGAGCTCCTGATTTATACTCTTAATCTACTGGAGACAGGCTCCAAAAAAGTACCAAGCTACTGGTTATAAGATTGATAGCTAACTGAGAGAGATGTTATAAACAGAAGGGTTGCTGTGCTTTAAAAACTAGTGTTTCTCTTCTGTTCGAGTTCCTGAATTGGTAGACTAGTAACGTAGGGTAATGTTAGCCCAGGATACTTTTTACTGTAATAAAATGTAAGCCTTTTTCCCCCTTGTTTGTGCCTGCTCTACTTCTAAAACCAAATCAAACCAACACAAAAATTCTCCACATTGATCAAATACATAACAAAGGAGATCTAAGGATCAGTCTTTCTAGAACAGTAAAACCAAAGTAAAATGAAACATCACACATGGATCAGAAAAACAATATTCCAGAAATTGAGGTTAGTCTCTAAAACAACCCAAGGAGAACAATTTCAATAAGATTTTGCTTTTCTCAACAATGTTGTCTAAGTCTCTAAGAAGCAGAGGGAAATTTTATGTGAGTTCACTGGTGATTGCCAGAATGAATGCACTAAGCTGGGGCTTAGTTTCCCTTAAAGTACAATCCTGAGTTACATATCTGTTCTCCTATCTATCCCAGTTCATCCATCACTGTATCACACAACTGCTCCCAGTTGCTTCTTATGTTACTAAAAATCAGTTCCCTCCTACCAATGGCACTAGTGGTTTTTGCTTCTCTGCAAAATAATGAGTACCATTCAAGACACCTGCAGGTGTGATAACTAATAAACTGCCCACAATTTCACATGATTAGAACATTGAAATTGCTGATGTTTAATTGTAATGAGGTCTGTGAGACCCCTAAGTCTCCTCTACTTCATACTTGTGGACTTTTATTAGTGTTTAGGAGGACATTCTCGTCATTGGAAAGAGTGCTTATCGAGAAAGGTTCTTTGGAGTGGAGCACGAGGTGATGCCAGGGTGTAATTTGAATTTAAAGTCTAACGGAGGAAAGGAAATAATCAACAGAGATGTGAGAGAGAGGGAAAGGCTAGAAAGAAGTTCTCAGTAAATTTTTAACTCTGAAACAAACTAGCACAGAGAATAGATAGCAGCATCACTCCCTGATCCACTGTGCGGGCAAGACACAGGATGAGGCATTTAAGTCAGATTTTTTAAAGGGCCGCTTTCTTTTTTTCACGTTTCAAGTTTTTATATAAATTCTAGTTAGTTAACATATAATGTAATATTAGTTTCAGGAGTAGAATTTAGCGATTCACCACTTGCATTAATACCCAGTGTTCCTCACAACAAGTGCCCTCCTTGAAACCGACCACCCATTTAGCATCCCCTGCCCACCCCCCCCTTCAGCAACCTTCAGTTTGTTCTCTGTAGTTAAGAGCCTCTTATGGTTTGTCTCCCTCTCTTTTTTTTCCTTCTCCTATGCTCATCTGTTTCATTTTTTAAATTCCACATATGAGTGAAATCATATGGTATTTGTCTTTCTCTGACTGACTTATTTCACTTGACATAATACACTGGGTCCATCCACATTGTTGCAAATGGAAAGATTTCATTCTTTGTGATGGCTGAATAATATTCCATTATATTCCACACACACACACACACACACACACACACACACACACACACACACATCTTCTTTATCCATTCATCAATCCATATACATTTGGGTTCTTTCCATAATTTTGCTATTGTTGATAATGCTGTTATAAACATTGGGGTGCATGCGCCCTGTTGAATCAGTATTTTTGTATCCTTTGGGTAATACCTAGTAGTGCAGTTGCTGGGTCATAGGGTAGTTCTATTTTAGTTTTTTGAGAAAGCTCCATACTGTTTTCCAGAGTGGCTGCACTAGTTTGCATTCCCACCAACAGTATAAGAGGTTCCTCTTTCTCTGCATCCTTGCCAACATCTGTTGTTTCCTGTGCTAATTTCAGCAATTCTGACAGATGTGAGGTGGTATCTCATTGTGGTTTCAATTTGTATTTCTCTTATGGCCAGCGATGTTGAGTATCTTTTCATGTGTCTTTTAGCCATCTGTATATCTTTGGGAAAATGTCTATTTATGTTTTCTGCCCATTTCTTAACTGGATTATTTGGGGGGGGGTGTTGGTGTGGAGTTTGAAAAGTTCTTTATAGATTTTGGATACTAATTCTTTATCATATATGTCATTTGCAAATGTCTTCTCCCATTCCATAGGTTGCCTTTTCGTTTTTTTTATTGTTTCCTTCACTGTGAAGATGCTTTTTATCTTGAGGAAGCCCCAATAGTTCATTGTGTTTTTGTTTCCTTTGCCTCCAGAGACTTGTCTAGTAGGAAGTTGCTACAGCCAGTGTCAGAAAAGTTGCTGCCTTTTTCTCCTCTAGGATTTTTATGGTTTTCTGTCTCATGTTTAGTTCTTTCATCCATTTTGAATTTATTTTTCTGTATGGTATAAGAAAGTGCCCCAGTTTCATTCTTTTGCATGTTGCTGTCCAGTTTTCCCAACACCATTTGTTGAAGAGACTGTCTTTTTTCCATTGGATATTCTTTCCTGCTTGATCAAAGATTAGTTGGCCATATAGTTGTAGGTCCATTTCTGGATTTTCTATTCTGTTCTATTGATCTATATGTCTATTTTTGTGCCAGTACTGTCTTGGTGACTATAGCTTTGTAATATAACTTGAAGTCCAGAATTGTGATGCTTCCAGCTTTGTTTTTTTCTTTTTCAAGAGTGCTTTGGCTATTCAGGGTCTTTTGTGGTTCCATATAAATTTTAGGATTGTTTGTTCTATCTCTGTGAAAAGTGCTGGTGGTATTTTGATAGAGATTGCATTAAACATGTAGATTCTATGAGGCCAAGCATTACCTTGATTCCAATATCAGACAAAGACCCTAGTGAAAAGGAGAATTACAAGCCAATATACCTGATGAACATGGATGCAAAAATTCTGAACAAATTCTAGCAAATCGAATCCAACAGTACTTTAAAAGAATTCACCACGATCTAGTGGTATTTATTCCTGGGCTGCAAGAGTGGTTCAATATTTGCAAATCAGTCAACATCATATACCACATTAATAAAATAGAGGACAAGAATGATATGGTCCTCTCAATAGATGCAGAAAAAGCATTTGACAAAGCACAGCTCCCATTCTTGATTTAAAAAGAAAAAAAAAAAACCAACCCTCAACAAAGTAGGGATAGAGGGAACATACCTCAACATCATAAAAAGCCACATCCAAAAGACCCACAGCTAATATCATTCTCAATGGGGAAAAACTGAGAGCTTTTCCTCTATGGTCAGGAACAAGACAGGGATGTCCAATCTCACCATTGTTATTTAACATAGTGCTGGAAGTCCTAGCCTCAAAAATCGGACAACAAAAAGAAATAAAAGGCATCCAGATTGGCAAGGAATAAGTCAAATTTCACTCTTTGAAGATGACACAATACATTATATGGAAAACCTGAAAGACTCCACCAAAAAATTGTTGAACTGATACATGAATTTAGTAAAGTCTCAGGGTACACAAATCAATGTACAGAAGTCTGTTGCATTTCTATACACCAATAGTGAAACAGCAGAAAGAGAAATCAAGGAATCGATCCCATTTGCAATTGTACCAAAAACTGCAAGATACCTAAGAATAAACCTAACCAAAGAAGTAAAAGATCTGTACTCCGAAAACTATAGGACACTTGTGAAAGAAATTGAAGATGACACAGAGAAATGGAAAAACATTTCATGCTCATGGAATGGAACAACAAATATCGTTAAAATGTCTATACTACCTAAAGGGCTTCTTGAGAGTGATGGATATCTGAGACGAAGGAGCCTGAATCTCTTGGAGGACCTGAAAACTGGGCGAGTCTTACTTGTCTATCTTGGAAAGAAATAGATTTATATATGTTTGAGTCCAGCTCTGTGATATTTTGGCACCCTACTGCCTGCATTTTAACCACAAATCCAAAGTGAAAGAGCCATGAAGTGATTGTGTGTTTTTCAAAATAGGAAGACTACCGGAAGCTACACAGGTACTTCTCTAATCCATTTCCTCCTCCCCATTTCTATAAGCAACACCACCCTTCAGGCTCTTGCTATCTGATGTCCAGAAGGTTGTATAGCTCCTCAATCTCAGCCTTGCCTCTGCCACTTCCCTTCCCTCTCTTCCCCACAGCAGTTAGAAAAATCTGCCTAAAATTCAGATTTGAGCCTGTTCGCAGACCAGCTTAAATGTTCCAAAGGCTTCCCATAGCTTCCGACCTCATTTTTTTTCACCACTTTATGCCCCATTGTTTACCTTCTAGATGCACAAATCTGCTTGTAGTTCCCATATCCCGGCACACTTTCGTGCTGCCATACCTTTATTCATACTGTTCTCCATGTTTAATGCCTTCCTTGACTTTTTTCCCCTTTAGTTTTGGACCTTAATCAGTTGTGAAATATAACACAAATATATACAAGTAAATAAACATATCTGTACAATTTAATGAACAAAGGTAATAGATGTATAATCACTATCTAAGAAACAGATATTGGAATCATCTCCCCTCCCCTCCCCAAAGCCCCCATTGCCATGCTGGAGTCAAGACTGTCTCCTTCCTACGGATGCCCACTATCTTTATTGTCATGATAATAATTTTTCACTTTTCTACATAGTTTGTCACATATTTATACAACCCTAAACAAGATAGTGTGATTTTGCCTGTTTTTGAATTTTATATGATGGAATCACAATGAATTTGTTCTCTTGAACTTTATATGAATGGACTCACACAATTTATTGTTTTATGTCCGGCTTATTTTCCTCTTTTTCACAATATTAAATTTGTGAAAGTCATCAGTTTTGGGGGGGGGTACCTGTGCTTCATTCGTTTTCATTGTTTTACTGTATTCCATTATATGAACATACTGCAATGCATAAATATTTGTATTCTGTTGTGTTCTACCATTGATAGTTCAGTTGTTTTCAAGTTTAAGACTATTACTACAATACTGCTATAAATATTCTAGTACATGTCTCATGGTACATATAACAAGTTTTTCTAAAATAGAAGTTTTTCTAAAGTTTATACATATGGATGGACTTGCTGATCATAGAATATGCTTATATTCAGCTCTACTGGAAAATATCAAATTGCTTTCGAACATGGTTGTCATAATTTACACTCCACCAACACAGTAAGAGTTCTCATTACCCCATATTTTCTCCAACCCTTGGTGTGTCAGACTTTTAATTATTACCTTCTCTCTGATATAATCCCAGGTGCCTAGAACAGTACCTGGCTCATAGTAAGCATGCATTACATATTTGTTGAATGAATCAATATTTCTTAATTTCCAAACATGAGACTTTTCTAATTGTCTTTTTTGTTATTAATAGCTTAAATTAATTGTAGTTGAAGAATACTTCCTATACAATATGAACCTTCCAAAATTTGTTGAAATTTGCCTAATAGAGAAATTTTTATTTATAATCATACATACATCATGAAAGAATATGTGTTTTGCATTTGCTGGATGCAAGTTTTAGATATATACATTAGTACAAAATTAAAGAGATTTATAAAGTGTTTATAAAAATTTTCTATATCCTAAGTTATTTTGCTACTTATATTACAAGTTACTAAAAAGGGGTTATTATAATCTTCCACTATATTTCTGAATTTACCTTCTGATAACTGATAATTTTTTCTTTATATATTCTGATGCTATGTTATAAGTGTAATCTAAATTTTTTAATTGCCATAATTTCCTAGTGAATTGAATCATTTTCATTATTAGGTGGTTTTCTTGTTCACTAATAATGTTTTTTGCCTTAAAGTCAATTTTGACTGACATTAATAAGAGTTGCACCCGCTTTCTTTTGAATGGGGTGCATGATGTATCCTTTTCCATTCATCTACTTTCAACCTGTTTCCTTAAGTTTTTTGTTTGTTTGTTTGTTTGTTTGTTTGTTTTGAGAGAGGGAGCACAAGCAGGTAAGGGGCAGAGAGAGGGAGAAAGAGATTCCCAAGTAGGCTCCATGCTGTCAGCAGAGCCCCACATGGGGCTTGATCTCACGAACCATGAGATCATAATCTGAGCTGAAATCAAGAATCAGATGCTCAGCTGACCGAGCCACCCTGATACCCCAATGTTTCCGTAAGTTTTAGGTATTTTTCTGGTAGGTAGAATATAATCAGATTTTGTTTTGTTTTGCTTTTTATCCATTTTGACAGCCTTTGTCTTTTATCTAAAGCATTTGGTCTAATTATATTTAATATCAATACAATTAATATTTGGTTTAAACTATATTTGTAGACTTATCTATTTCTAATGTCTATTAGATCTTACTTCCTATATTTTGAAACTCTTTATTAAGTGATGATTGTTATGTTCTTTTGCTAAACTTACCACTTTACCATTATGAAATGGCTTTTCTTTATTCCTGGTAATATCCATTGCTCTAATATTTACTTAATCTCTATTAATAAAGCCATTTTAGCTTTTTAAATTAGTATTTGCCTGGCATATCTTTTCCATTTTTTTCTTTTGTCATATGTATGCCTTTATGTTTAGAATATACTTAGGTCTTACTTTTTATCTAAACTGACCATCTCTACCCTTTAATTAGGATATTTAGACTACTTACATTTACTACAATTATGTTAAGATTGGTTTTCAATCTCTCATCTTGCTGTTTGTTTTCTGTTTGCCCCATCTGTTCTTTGTTTCTTTCTTCTTATTTCCATTCCAGTGTTTACATTACTTGAATTTTAAAATGATTCCTTTTTACCTTCAATACTGACTTAATAACTCTCTCTTTTCTTTCTCTTTTTCTCTTTTGCTTTGCTGTTAGTATTGCTTTAGAACAATTCTTTCCAATAGAATTTTCTGTGATGATGGAATTGTTCCATATTTTCACTGTTCAGTATGGTAACTACTAGCCACACGTAGATACTGAACTGTTCTACTGTGAACTACTAGCCACATGTAGATATTGAACACTTCAAGTGTGGCTAGTGTGACTAAGGAACTAAATTTTTAATTCTATCAAATTTTAATTTTAATAGCCACATGTGGCAAGTAGCTACTGTATTAGACAGTGGAGCCACAGAGTTTATAATATAAGCCTGCACTTTATTACAGTCAACCTTGAAATAGTGTTAAGCACCTCACAACATATTTTCATTTCCTCCTTTATATCCTGTGTTTTTGCTGTTATATCTATTACTTGTACATATGCTAAAATATCAGGTACATTTTTATTATTTTTACATTAGTCACATCTTTCCAAGAGACTAATACGTGGGAAATATTTTTTATATTTTATTTTATATTTCATCTTCTGTCTGTTTAAAATGCTCTTTATTTTATGTTTGTTTTTGAAAGATATTTTTGCTGAATAAAAACTTCTGGGTTGGCCTTGTCCTCTGCCTTGCATAGCTTTTATAAGAAATATGCTGGCATTATTTTCTTTGTTCTTCTGTAGCAGAATGGCAAACTTTTCTGTAAAGGGCCAGATAGTAAATCTTTTAAGCTTTGCAAACCATAAAAGCCTTTCAGACCACTGCAACTACTCAACTCTGCCATTGTAGCACAAAGCAGCCATAGCAAATACATAAATGAGTGTGTGGGGCTGTGTTCCAAATAAACTTTACTTACAGAAACAAGAGATGGGCCAGATTTGTCCCACGGGCCATAATTTGCCAACCCTTGCTCTATATGTAATACGTCTTTTTTATCTGCCTGCTTTTAGAAATTTTTTCCTTACCCTTGGTTGTTAGCAGTTTGATTAATATGTACCTTGGCATGTTTTGTTTAAGTTCATTCTACCTGGATTTCATGCGCTTTCAAATTTGGAAATTTTTTAGCCTTTAAGTTTTATTTAAATATAATTTTAGCCCCCAACTCCTGAAACTTCAGTGGCATATATATTAAACTGCTTGATACATCTCAGAGATCACTTTTGCTCTGACCCTTTCTTTTTCAGCCTTTTTTCTCTCTGTATTTCATTTTAAATAGTTTCTATTTCTGTGTCTTCAAGTTCTCTAATCTTTTCCTCTGTAGTCTATAATTTGCCATATTCCTCCTGTAAAATTAAACAACTTTTATTTATTTTTTAAAAATGTCTTTAGGGGCACCTGGGTGGCTCAGTTGGTTAAGCATCCGAGTTCAGCTCAGGTCACGATCTCGCAGTTCATGGGTTTGAGCCCCACATAGGGCTCTGTGCTGACAGCTCAGAGCCTGGAGCCTGTTTCAGATTCTGTGTCTCCCTCTCTCTCTGACCCTCCCCCGTTCATGCTCTGTCTCTCTCTGTCTCAAAAATAAATAAACATTAAAAAATGTCTTTAATATTTATTTAGTTTTGAGAGAGAGAGCAAGACAGAGACAAAGTGTGAGTGGGGGAGGGGCAGAGAGAGATTGAGAGAGCCACAGAATCCAAAGCAGGCTCCAGGCTCTGAGCTGTCAGCACAGAGCCTGATGCGGGGCTCAAACCCACAAACCGTGAGATTGTGACCTGAGCCGAAGTCAGACTCTTAACCGACCGAGCCACCCAGATGCCCAAAATTTAAAAAATTTTAAATTTGATAATTATGATTTTGTTCAATATTACATTTGAAAATTTGCGTCACATTATCACGGTATTACTTGACTCACAGTAACATTTTACATATTTAAATTCAATACAACCATGAAATAAAACTATTTACTTAAACAGTATAATTCTCCTTTCATAGAAGTGGCTTTGTGTAACAAGTTTGATTTCAAACTGTCATTACCATTCTGCTCTTTGGCCCCCAATGTCCAGAGACAGGCACATTTCAACTCATTTCTGTAACGAATATTTTGTAACCAGCTCCCGAAGTTTGCCATTTCCTTTACCCTTGTAGAAATTCTTTAAAATGCATTAAACAAGGATACTATTTTTTGTCTGGTTAGATGGAATCCATAAGTGGACCCACTTTCTGGCATGTCCGCTATCAATTTCTCTGAAAACAAGGCCTTCAAAGCAGTGCCCAAACCCTGAGTCGGACTATTTCCCTACAGTTGACCTTTAAGCCAACAAACACAATCCATAATGTTTGAAACATTTCTAGAAGGCAGCCTAAAGTCGCCTTTAGTTAGCTTGCTCCTTTTTCTATTCTAAGCAAAAAAAAAAAAAAAAAAAAAGAATTTGTATAAGAATGCAAAAGAATGTATTTAACTTTATGAAATATTTCTAAGAATATCTACTGAATCTTAAATCTCGTTTCCACTGAACAGGTGAAAATTTGGGTGCTCAGAGAATGGTAGCACTTGAGATAAAGGCCTTAATTCGTTTATGTAGAGAACGTACTAGTTCTTGAAATTTCCATCAAAACCACTGGTGAAATTCTATAATGTGCATCCCTATTTCTTTTCCAAACAGGTATATTGTGAGGTCTGCCTTACACTCAGATGCACATCAATGCTTGCAGGCAATCCAGATATAAGTTTATTAAATGCCCCCGCCCCTTTCTTTTACATGGAGCCCATCTGTGAAAAATGTTCTCTTCACATTTCCCTTGGCCAGAAGCTAAAATATTTAAAAGTATTAAACAATTTTCTTCATAAATGATGATACTCCTTAACTTCCAAGTGTCTGATCCCTTATAACTGTAATTCTGTAATGCTCAGAATTAAGAACAATCTAATTTTCAGTATCAGGGCACTATATGTCATCAGCTTCACAGGAGTTGTCTGAGGAATCATGAGGTTCGGCCCACGGAAGATGTCTGCGATCCATCACTCAAAGATTCATCCATAGCTCTAAGTCATTCAGCTTGTTATTCTTCAGTAAGATTATTGCCTTCTTCAGAATACCTATGGCTTACAGATTTAATTTGAACACTCAATTTTTAACTTATTTGATTTTACATTTTTATTACTTCTTACACTGAACTTATTTGCGTTCTCCTATACTGTACATAAAATGTTTCATGATACCAATATTAGTATTAACAGTAAAATTACAGAATGATGTTTAGGATTCTTCACAGTTTGTTTTGTTATTAGGATATATTCCAGCAAGGAAGGACAAAGTCTTGCATTCAAAGGTCATTTGAAAGAAATCTTTTTTTGTGTGTGTGTGTGTGTTACCAATCACACCCTTAGGTTTACTTAATTTGTTTTCAGTTTCAGGGATTGCCCTTTTTTCCCCCTCTTTTTGACTTAATTTACTTTTTGAATATGTAAAATAATTACATGATTCTAAAGTCAAAACTATATCAAAAGGTTTACTCAGAGGAGTCTCTCTTCTAATCCTACCCCTGATCCTAGTTCCCCATCTCCACCCACCTATAAGTAACCATTGTTATTCATTTCTGGATTATTCTTTAATGTCTAATTTTATATAAGAAGTAGCTATGACAAACATGGATGGAACTGGAGAGTGTTATGCTAAGTGAAATAAGCCATACAGAGAAAGACAGATACCATATGTGTTCACTCTTATGTGGATCCTGAGAAACTTAACAGGAACCCATGGGGGAGGGGAAGGAAAAAAAAAAAAAGAGGTTAGAGTGGGAGAGACCCAAAGCATAAGAGATTCTTAAAAACTGAGAACAAACTGAGGGCTGATGGGGGTGGGAGGGAGGGGAGGGTGGGTGATGGGTATTGAGGAGGGCACCTGTTGGGATGAGCACTGGGTGTTGTATGGAAACCAATTTGACAATAAATTTCATATATTAAAAAAAAAAGTAGCTACGACATATACTGCTCTTCACCTTGCCTCACATAATGTATTGTGATGATCATTTCATAGCAATGCAAAGAAATATTCCATAGTCTGTATGACTATGTCTACTATGTACTATAATTTATTTAACTATTCAGTTCCTCTCTCTTAATGGCATTTGGGATATTTATAGTCTTTTGCCATTAAAAATAATGCCACAGTGAATAACCTTGTGCATGTATCATTCCAAATTTGTACAGATGTACTTTTAGAATAGATTCCTAGAAAATGTGCTTGCTGGGTTAAAGGGTGAATGCATCTATTTGTAATTTTGCTAGATAGTACCAAATTCCCTTCCTTGAGGGCTAAATCATTCTACACTTTCAACAGTGGCATATCAGTATGTCTCTTTCCCCTGTCCTTTGGCAACAGTGTGTTCTCAAACTTTTGGATTAGCGCCAACACGGTAAGAAATGCTACCTCAGTGTAATGCAATTTGCTTTTCTTTTTTTGAATGAGTGGAGTATGTTTTACTACTTTAAGGGACACTTGCATGAATTTGTTAGCTATGTTTATGTCTTAGTATCTATGTGTATGTGGAAAATACATGATTTATGTCTTTTTATTTCTAGGAGTTCTTTATATGTTAGATTAACTTTTTCCCGTGGCTTAAGTTGCAAATATTTTGTCCAGTGAAACCTTTGTCTTTGGCCTTACATGTGGTATTTGAGCCATGCAATTTTTAAAAAATATTTATGTAACAGAATTTATGTCTTTTATTGATTCCAGATTTTGAGACCCAGAAATGCTTTCCTACTCATGTTTTCTTCTATTATTTTTAAGGTTTCCATTTTTGTTTTGTTTGGTTAACTAATCCATGTGGAGTTTATCTTACTGTGCAGTATAAGCTATGAATCCAATTTTACCTATGTCCAAATGGTACCTGGATGTCTCAGCAGCATTTATTACAAAGTCCATTTCTTCATTGTTTTGCAATATCTTTATTGTATATTACATTCCTTTATTACTGGATTTCTATTATGTTTCAGTAGTGTATCTTTCTATTCATGTACCAGTTCTACACTTTTAGTTATGAACGCTTCATTGTATTTCAAACGTCTGGTAGGACTGGCCCCTCCTCATTGCTCTTCTTTTCAGGGCTTTTTCCTGGAGAGTTTTGTTTATACAAAGATAAACTTGTTTATTAAAAAAGTTTCATATGAACTTCAGAATTGATTTATCTAACTAAAAGAAAACTTGTTAGAATTTTTATTGGAATTATATTAAATTTGCCAATTAAGGTATGTCTTTCATTTGTTAAAGTCTACTTTTGTGTTTGGGGGGAGTATTATAAAGTTTCCCTCACTGGTTTTTACATATTTCTTATTAACTTTATTCCTAGGAATCTTATAATTATGGCTGCTATTGCAAATGGGATGGGGAAGTTCTCTTCTACGTTATTGTCTCTCTCTCTCTCTCTCTCTTTTTGAGTTTATTTATTTACTTTGAGAAAGAGAGAAAGCTGGGAGGGGCAGAGAGAAGGAGAGAAAGAATCTCCCAAGCAGGCTCCATACTGCCAGCGTAAAGCCTGATGTGGGGCTCGAACACCGCACAAACCGCGAGATCAGGACCTGAGCTGAAATCTAGTCTGGCGCTTAACCCACTGAGCCACCCAGGTGCCCCACTTCTACGTTATTTTCTACTGGTTCTTCCCTGTATGTATGATGCCTACCAATTTCTGTAAATTGCTCATTTATCCTGCTACCTTACTGGATCATCTTTTTATTTACAGTAGTTCTCCCATTGCTTCGCTTTCATTTTCTAGACACACCGTCATATTATCTGCAATTCTCATACATCTAATTGTTTTCTCTGTATCAGTGCTGTGGCAAACACCTCCAACCCCATGTTAGATGTTATAGTAACCGTGGACATCCTTGTTTTGTTTCAAACATGAGCAGAAATGCCTCCTGTGTTTTCCCATAAAAATAATAAGATGCTAGTAAGCAAGATGCCTTATGATATTAGGAAAAAACTCTTTTATTCCTCTTTTCAAAATTAGTTTTATTAGAAATATATCTTGAATTTTCTCATATATTTTTCCAGAATCTATGGAGATAATCACAAGACCTTTCTTTTTATATATAATAATATTAATAAATGTATTAGTGTATTTTTTAACATTGAAACATTTTTGCATTCCTAAAACAATTTCCACTTGGTCATGACATATTGCGCTGTTTGATTCCATTTGCCAATATTTTATTTAGGATTTTTGCATTGATTGGTCTGTAGCTTTTTTTTTTTTTTTTTTTTTTTTTTTTTTTTTTGGTCTGTAGCTTTATATTTTGTATAACCTTTATCAGATTTTGGTTTCAATGTTATATTTACTTCATTAAAGAATTTTTGAAGTGGTCCTTTTACTGTTCTTTGGAATGGGTTTGGGATTATACTTCTTTAAAGAATCCTATTTGAAACATCTTGGATACTTTTTAAGGAGATTTTTAAAAAATATTCTATCCAGTATTTCAATTGTTTTCAGCAGATGGCTGAATCAATTCCTTCTTTTTCCGGGAGAAAAAAAAAAGTCCACCTTTCTTTACCTTACTTACCCCTAATCCTTTAAGGCTCTGTTCAGTTATAATCTTCTCTAAAAAGTCTTCTCTGAGCCCTCCAGGTTGTGCTAAATTGTCCCTTTTCTGGGCTTCTATTGGGTGGCATTTATTCTTGCATAGCCGCATAATACTGAAACAATTCATTAATATTATCATTATCTTCCATTAGTCAAAAGTTTCTTGTGGCAGGAATCCTGTATTGCCTCCATTTAAAAAAATTTTTTTAATGTTTATTTAATTTTGAGAAAGAGACCGAGTGGGGGAGGGGCAGAGAGAGGGAGACATAGAATCCTAAGCAGGCTCCAGGCTCTGAGCTGTCAGCACAAAGCCTGACGTGGGGCTCAAAGTTGCAAACCGCGAGATCATGACCTGAGTTGAAGTCCAATGCTTAACTGAGTGAGCCACCCAGGCTCCCCTTGCCTCCACTTTTTAATTTCCAGTGTCTAGTGCCAAACACACTGCCTGAAAGTTAGTAGGAGCCTTAATAAATATTTCATGAACTGATCTTTGATCAGATTCCCCCCCCCAACACACACACACACACACACACACACACACACACACACACACACACACCTGTTTCCTCTCAAGTTCCTACCTTTGTTAATGGCTTCTCAATTCACCTAGGAGCATACAGAAAAAATCTAAGAATCACTATTGGCAAACTGTACCCTCTCATCTTCAGCTTGTAGTCAATCACTAAGCCTATTAATTCTAACCTAAAGTATTTCAAATTCACTCTTCTCCCTTTATATGGCCACCACTCTAGTCCAAGTCCCCATCACTTCTTGCCTAGATCACTTAATTGCTATTTTTCCTATTTTAGTCTTTACTCTGACCTTTCTATAATCCATTCTTCATCAGAAACTCAAAGTGATCCTTTAAATACATAGACATGATTATGTCACTTGCATAAAACCTATCAATAGCTTCCTATTCTTTTGGGATAAAGTTTAGAATCCTTAACATGTCCACCAAGACCCTTCCTGATTTGGAGCATCTGTTCCTTTTTGGCCTCAACTTGTGCCCTTGGTCTCCTTATCATTCTGGCTTCTTATTCTTCTTCCAATTTCGTAAGCTTTTTTGCTCTCACAGTCTTTGAATACTCTTGTCCTTTTGCTGCAGTGCCCACTCCCTTCACCTCTGATCCATAGCTTTTATCTGGTTATATCCATTCATTTTCCAAGTCTGTGCTCAGGGATGTTTTCCTTTACCTCCCAGTGTTATAGAGGCTCTCTGTTGAATGACCATATTACCCTCCGTACTTTCCCTTTATAGAACGTTGTCTAGGCATTTGGGTGATTCTTTATCTAATGTCTATTTCTGACACTAACTATAGTTTCCCTGGAGGCAGGGACCACGTTGATCTTATATTCAATTGTATCTTAAGAATCTATAATAAGGAACAGCACATTAATAGAATTTAATAAGTATTTATTGAATGAATGGTTGAATGATGCATGAAGGAACACAGAACTACTTGCTGAACGCTGAGCAAGAAGCCTGAAGGAACAAATTCTCTATTTCTCCTCTAGGGGGAGACCTACTCCTACTAGAAATAGCATAGACCTCAAGAGAGCACAAAATCATGAAGTTAACAGTTAGTAAGCTTCCTAAATCCCTGAAATTGATTCAGAGAATTCAATAATTCCTGGCTAGTAGAACTCTCCAGATCAGTCTGGACCACCCAGTGGTACCATAAGAGTGAGCATTTCCTGTGTTAATTTCCCTTCCTTGAACGATCTTAAAATCTCTCCTGCTAGTTGTCTATTCCAGTCTTGGTTTGCTAGGTGATTTAGCTGTAACTGATCACATTCTTGGGAAAATAGTATCTAGGTATATCTAATTTATATATTATCATTAACATTGTTATTTGTATTTTTACTTCATTCCCCCCTTCCAAATCCCTCAAGCGTTCTTTCTCTGTGAAGTCTCAAAATGTCTTAAAATTATTCTGATAGTGTAAAATATTGGTAACCTATAAGGCCAAAGTAATTTTCAAAAAGTAGTTATTTGTAAATTTCCCTGAGCCTTTGGGGAAAGTTAAAGGGAAAAAATAAAAGAACAGTGTGAATATTGGGAGCCTGTCTGCCTCTGAGCAGATTCTGAAAGAAGTCCTTGTTTAATCCTGATGACATGTCTTGGGAGACTACCCCTGCTGCACATTAATTCGGTTCTTTTCTCTGCTGAACTACTTTCTCTTGGACAAGGTTTAAGTGTATAAAAAGCTTCAGGAGGCTTATATTTCTCTGAACTTTTTTTTTTTCCTTTGCTCTATTTCCAAAGTTCCTTTTCAAATTTCCCTTTAAATGTAACTTCTGACATCTTTCTCGGGATCAAGGACCAGTACGTAGAGGCATTCTACTATTCCTGTCTTTGGGAGGTCAGTTCACTTTAGTTCAATCCTGTTTACATTTATCCAATACCTACTGTGTGCTGTGGGGAAGGGAGCAGTGAGTGCAGGAAATCTAGATCTGTGCCTTAGAGGCGTTTATGGTGCAACTGGGAGGACTAGACAAATACAAAATATTACAAAGATGACATAGATAAGAACCAACATTTAGATAGCTTACCAAACCACTTTTCACAAATGTGATCTAAGTTTTGTGAAATTAACTCTTGGGGTAAGTGTTGTCCTGTCCAGATGAGTAAACTGAGATTTAGGTAATGTAACTTGCTTAGACAAGCAAAGTAACTGGAACTACTGTCAGAACTGGAAACGTAGTCCCTATGGCATTTGCAGATTATGATGTCTCTAAAATAAGAGATATGCAATAAACAATAGCTCTAAAAACTGAAGAAATTCAAAGTAAAGAGAAAAACACTATTATATTAATGAAGCAACACTATTTTTCCTAACTAGTCTGACACTTAGATCTTACTTTTTCTTACCCTACTTTGTTAATTTTGACTGATCCCTTCTCTCTCCTTGGCTCTTAGGATATCACAAACTTCTTTTTGGTTCTCCTCCTCTTCCCCACCCCCTCCCCCACTTTGGTGACAAAAGCTCATTTGAAGAAATTACTTCTTACTCAAGTCGCCTTTCTCTAGGAAGGGTGTCAGGAAAACTTTGCATCAACATTAGCTGAGTGGCCCCTGAAGAAAGATGAGTCCTTTTCAGACAGAAGAGGAAGAGGTAAGTTCTGGCCAGAAGCCAGAAAACTGTTGTGAAAGGCTTTGGGTTACCACTTACAGAGTCTGCAAGACAGAATTCCTCTCCCCCAGCACACTGTCACTCTAGAGGATAGCACTCAAAGTCAGGAAAACGTTTGGAGCCAGCAGGTGAAGAGAGGAGTTTTTCACTCCAAGAAAAGGAGTTGCACAAAAGCCTGTGCCTGTTAGGTAGCCGCCAAACTCAAAAAGTAAGACACCCAGATCTGTAACCTGGGACACTTCAATGGGACCTACCCAGATACCGGACACTAATACATGTTGAACAGCAATGGCATCAATCGTTACAAGCAAAACAGCATTATCAAATTTCTAGTTACGTTTATGCCAAGGTCTGAAAATAGGAACACTAGTTGTACTGTCAATCAACACCATCTAATGAACACTTCTTGAGAGCAGGACTGGAATTAGCAGGGAAGAGAAGAAAAAATAATGACCTAAAAGTCGTATGAGAGACACACAACACATTTAAAACAAGCAAAAAACAACTCATTTGTAATCAAAGCATGAAGATCACAAATAACAAACTAAAATGTATAGAGATGGAGCTGGAATGTTGAATGCAAAATTCACGGATGTGATCAAAATGCCATTTTGGTTTTTGGCTTTTACCATCTTTTAAAGATATGGGGAAAGGATAATCATCCCCTGCAATTTTCCCTGAATGGAAAATTGGGCAGATTCCCTGACTTTTTGGTTCATTCTTTGATAACTGAAAATCCTTTAAGTAAGTCACTTTAAGTCAAGAAAGAGTCTTGATTTGGTATTTAGAATGTTTCCAGTCCAAGATGGCAATCAAATACTTCAGTCTTCATTCTAAGCACTAGTTTAAGACTTCTCCTCCCCCTTCCCCCACGTAAGGCTTCTTGTGGCTGGTGGCTGCCTGCCTTCAGCTTTCTCCTTAACTTACCTCCCCCCCACCCCCTAGCTAGCTGCTGTTTGACTTGCTGTGTAAAAGTGGGAAGCAAGACAGCTCAGGGATATGACAGATCTGTACTACCTGGGCCAGGCAGATGATTTAAGTTGAGATTTTCCTGTAGGGTACTTTAAAGGTTCTTTGCAGATTGCTCTCATCAGAGACCTCTCACTCCAGTCTTTTTGGCCTAAATAGATGCAGATGGTTGCCTCTGACATCCTCTGTGTATTCTAGGATTCCTATGTTTGTTCACCTCTAACTTCTGGTCACGGGGTCTCTCCACACCTCTAGACAACCCTTTTTGAATAAACCAAAGGCAACACCATGCTGACTGTCTTCTATATGGCCCATATCTGGTCTTGGAAACATTCACACATTCGTCACTGCTATCGAATCTGGGAGTGCTGCAGATCCCCCTGCAGCCACCTCCGCTTTGTGGCTACTGCCTTTAAATTGTAGGCAAAAGCTGGTGCAGGCCACTGTGTTTCACAACTGTGGGAAACAGTTGCCAAGCTCTCTGGTCCCACAGAAATCCCTCTCTGGGCTGGAGGACAAGGATGCAGCACCAGCACTATGTCTCCCTCTGGGTGGGAAGGGAGTGGGAACAAACTGAAGAAGCAAATTGTTCCTCAAGCAGAAACAAATTGTTGCTCAAGAAACATCTTCACAGACCCTTCCCCTCTACTATTCTTTTGATCTCACTCTGAAGTAGAACTGTTCTTCACCATTGACTTTGCACGTGAAAACTTTATTGAAATTATTATCCTGAATTGCAACTGACTGTTTGCAAATCTATATCCAAGCCCTGAAAATAAGGGAATGTGTTTCTCCATCACTGTCTTCCCTGCACTGTGAGCCCTGAGCCTGGAACAACATAGGTGCCGGCAAATGTTTGATAAATGTATGAATGAATGGACCTGAAACTTCCTTTGGTTGTGCAGTGGATTCTCAGAAACATTATGAAATAATCTGCATAGATGGCCTATGCGAGTCTCCCTGGGAGACAAATAATTCTATATTTATAAGATGTTGGGAGTTTCGCAGAGTTTATACACCTCAAAATTTACCAATGAAGAAATTTTGAGAAATGAGACAACACAGGGAAAAATTCATATTTTTCAAGGAAGAAATGGATAAATAAACATGAGATAGTTCAATTTTTAGAAAACTTATGGGATGTCAAATCAAAACTTCCCCCCAAACTGTGAGAAGTGTGGATATTATCTGAATAGTTTAACTAAAAACCCTAAAGCTGAACAAAACAACAAGGAAAAAAATGATTTAAAATAGTTGGCAAAATGTTACTGTGTTAAATATAGATGACGGATAGGAGTTCATCATACTATTCTCTCCAGTTTTTTCAGTATGCTTGAACATTATATAATACCAATGACATTTAAAAATTGGAAGCTTGGAAACAGCAATGTCTTTACCTTGCTTTAGAAAGGAGGCAACAGAAGAAGTAAAAATGGGATGGAAACTATGTAGACTTTGGCATCCTATAATTAAGACTTCAAAGGTCCCATTAATATAGTAGTATTATGATAGTCATAAAACTGTACTCGTTTGATGAAAGTAAAAAATTTTGGAAGCAGGAACTTTTGCTTAGGAATTAAATAGATTCGGAATTATAGAAATGGAAGGATATTCAGAAATGATTTCAGCCAATGCTCTCACAATGAGAAAACAGATGCCCAATGAAATGGAATGAAATAACTATCAGTCTCAGAGCCAGGACAAAAGCTAGACCTTCTGTACTCTGGGTACAGGATGTACTCCACCATCCTGGGTAGTATATGACATTGAACAAAAGCAGCCTGCAGTCAACATTCCCTCAATAGGTCAGTTGTCTGAAGCTCATTCTCCACTTAGAGAAAGCTATGGATGGTGCCAAACAGAGCATCACTTTACTGGATCTAGAGACAGGGAGACTTAGCACACCTGGGCCCACTGCATGATGCAGTGGAATTTATTACACATCTGACTCTCACCTCATTAATTCCCCAGCTAAGTAGGATTCAAGGGGATTTGGGGGAGAATATACCATTGGGGTATTAATGTGAGTCACACAGTTCTAGACATAGGGATGGGAGTTTGAGAGGTACTAACTGAACCGAGGTTAGGTTTGACAACACATGTAGTGGCTTGATTTTTCTATGATCTTCCCTGCTGGTAGCCAGGAAGGGCTGAGGTTCACAGGATGAACTTCCCCATTTGTGATTAGCACCAACACAGGTATCTCTTGCCCTTGTGTTTGGAGATTTAACAGTCTCTAGAGCCCTAATACAAATTTCTGGTTTAGAAGCAATGGGCACAGAATCAAACTGTTTCCATTCACTGAATTTGATCAAATGCTTTAGAGCAGCTTGCAGGGGAGGGGGGAGGGGTCTAGCCTCCTTCAAGCTTTCCTAAGTAAATCTAGGAATTAAAAGCAATGTAGTTAATATGTAGCTACAGCTTCAAGTCAACTCCCCAGAACCCCTCCCAATCAGAGAGCTACCGCTAAACCCTTCTTCCATAGAGCTGTCAATGACCAAAGCAGCCTTTAATCCCGACCAAAGCAGCCCTTTCTTTAATCTAGAGTATAGAATTGGTGGCTTACAAGGCTGAATGTTGCCTGTTTTCAAAATGATTTTTTTTTTTTTTAATGTTGCCAATATTTGCAACTTGGCGGATTCACTTGTTTAAAAAAACTGGGTATCAGCTTCTTTGGAAAAATTGAACAACCTCACCACAGCAGAGTGGCAGAAGGTGGGGGACACATTCCTGCATGGCAAAAATCTTTTGAGTTTGGAACGCAGGGGAGGCTCACTTCTCAGACAAGGCATGAGATTCTCCAGTTCACCATCCCCTCATTGATGTTCATGAACTGTGTGGGCCCTGCTTTCTTCTCAAACTGGTTGATGCTGCTGCTTAGAAAAAGCTTTGGGGAGTAGGTGTTGGGGTGTTCTTGGTTAAACAGGCAGGCAGGTAGATCACAGCACTTAAAGTCAGCCTGTGCAGGCTGCTTCACTCTACCTGCACCACTACGTGCTGCTGGCTTCCAATGTTTATGCTTTTGCTTGGGAAGGACATCACTGAGACGCTGCAGCATCTCCCTGGCTGGGAAGGGTTACTGTCAGCGGGTACATCGTTTTCAATCTTCGACATTTGGACTACTACGCCTCTTAGGCGGTTGTTTATCTTCGGTATAGTTCTCTTTGAGGAAGGGTGGACACTATCCAGGAGGTTTCAGAAAGCACACGTTTCCAAGATTTTGAATAATGATGGAAGTCTCTTTTATTTTCCAAAGACACTTCTTACTAACAGTTTAGTCTCCTAAGCAACCGAACCAATGTAGCAAGGTTAGAAATGAGGTGCCCAGGCCCGATCTCAGCTGGAGACCGTGGGAGGCAGCGGAAAGCACGAAAGGACCCACTACAGGTCTGGTCCACAAAGGGGCGGCCCCACAGACTCGGCCCAATAGCCAGGGGCGGTGAGCTTTTTGCCTAGAGCTGCGGACCCAAGACCCCGGGCAATGGCCGACAGCGCTACATTGCGCCGGCGCACAAACCCTCCAGCAGGGAAAGAAAATAATCCGTTAACTATGCCTGGGTAGGACGGAGGCTGCCTCACGACTCTGCGCAGGCGCCCCCCGCCTGCAGCCATTGGCCGGTGCGCAGGTGCCCCAATCGCTCTTCACATCCTGTAAACAGAGGCCAGCTGGAGACGCCAACTTCTGTTTCCGGGTCACACCTTGACAGCGGCTTTCACCGCCCAGCTCTGCCCCGAGGTTCGGTGAGTGCGTCCCTCGCTGCGGGCCTGCCTGCAGCCAGGTTCCCTAACCCGTGGCACTACGCCCAGTAACTCCTCCGTTCCCCGCTCGGGTTTCGTTAGCCCTCGCGGCAGAGACAGGTTCCCGGCCTTGGGGAAATCAGGGAGCGGGTTGGTTAACCTCCGGGGCTCCACCGGTGTAGGTTGCGCGACCTTCTTTCACCCCTCGTTCCGGGAGACCTGCCGGGGTTGCTGAGATCTTTTCGGATCCCATGCGCAAAGTGACACCACACGTCCTCGCATTTCGTGTCCTTGCCCTTCGGCCCTTTGCCTCGGCAACAAGTAGCGGCCGCGAGCTCTCCCCCTCAGCAGGTGTGGTGGGGTTGGGGGCGCCTCTGACTAGGCTGAGGGTCTCTCAGCTCGGGCGGAAGCTGAGGCGTCACTAGCACCAGAGCTGTTGAATGTCGCCTGTCTTCCACTGTGCTTCTAACATCGCAGTAGAATACCTCTTGGTGTCTTCTTTGGATCCGAAGTGAAAGAAAATGTGGGAGAGAGGACTCTTAGTTCCAGCAGAGGAAAGGGGCCACTTGGGGTCAAACCGCGCACGGGCTGCTGTTGGAAGATAGGTCAAGTTTACATCGCCTTGACCCTTCCCGACAGTGCATATCGTCAGTGTGCCCCGAAGTTTCACTCTTTACCGGGAACTTCGATGCAGCAGCAGCAGACCACTGGTCATACCCTGACTTAGGAGTTCTTAGCCTAGAGTCCCAAGAACGCCTCGAAAATGATTGCAGGGTTTAGTTTCTTCAGATCATCCATTGCCCAGAAACGGTTAACAGAGCAAGTCCAGTCTAAGCCTTCCACTTTAGATGCTCTGTCTTCTGACCCCTTTCTTGGGATCTCTAGTTCAAATGCACGGCTGCTTTTTTTCTCCTTTCGCCTTGCAACAAAGAAGTGTAAGATACACGCCCTTGTTTCCGAGTTTAGTGGCTGTTAGATTAAAATTATGTCAAGTCTAAATTATCTAGAAAGTTTCAGAGAGACATATAAACAGGTGTACATGTAAGCTTATTCATTCATAATAACATAGGGGAGAAGAATGCCTGATATGAATTATTGATACCTATGAATTGAATATTTTAACTTGCATTCTATTAATTAATACTGTATACAGTTTAAACAGATAAATAGTAAAATAGAAACTATTCAAGTATAAGGAGATACTTCATTACAAAAAGCAAAAATTACATAATTTGAAGTGACCAAAGTCATTTTAGGTTTTTTCCCCTTAGTCTAAGTCATATACATAACATTTTTGATTATGCAAGTCTTGAATTTTTAAGGATCTAAAGTAATAATTTTTACATTAACTCAACAAATATTTATTGAGAAACTGCCATGTGCCAGGAGCTATTATATTTGGGGCACCTGGGTGGCCCAATTGATTGAGCGTCCGACCTCAGCTCAGGTCATGATCTTGCAGTGCACCAGTTCGAGCCCCACGTTGGGCTGTGTGCTGACAGCTCAGAGCCTGGAGCTTGCTTCAGATTCTGTATCTCCCTCTCTCTGCCCCTCCCCTTCTTGCTCTCTCTCTCTCTCAAAAATAAACAAACATTAAAAAAATTTAAAAAAAAAAGAAAATAACACTATATTTACCCCCAAGGAGCTTATAGTTTAATAGGAAACCTTATTCCTAAGAAGTTACACCTAGAGAGCTGATGCTGCATAGTATATTTTCTCTACAGTTTTTGATATATGCCTTTTCATGGAAATGCTCCACCTTGTTTGTTGTAATTTTAAATGTTTCCCAACTAGTATATGGCTCTTATATAGCCAAAACTTCTATCAGTTAAATTTAAGTACATTGCATTATGTTCTTTTCCATGCTAAAACCCTCTGTCATATTGTGGTTTGAACATATATTTGCCCAAATCTATTTCTCAGTTGTCATGAATGGCCAATTATTAAAATTTTTAATTCATTTTGCACTCTTAAATCTGCTTGTTTTCCTGTAGCTACAAACATACGTCATTGGTGTGAACTTTGATTTTTTTTCTTATATACATGACTAATTATACTTTTGAGTTTTTTGTTTTAGAATACCACTTCAAATATTTCCCACTTTTTTCTTTGCTGAAGACATTTTAAACTGTTTCACAGATGTCTTGCCATTGTTAACATAGATGTATTTGTTCCATAACCTTTTCCCTCTCTTCTCACAGGTATCGATCACTTCTTAGCCTTTAGTCAATCAACCGGTATTTATTAAATACCTACTTTTGTGAGCCTCTGTGGCTGGCCTTACATAAACAATAATATAGAAGACAGAGACCACGCCTTCTAATTGATTACAATTTAGACGAGAAACAATATAAACATAACTATACTGCAGGGCCAACTGTAACAAGTAAGCTAAAGGTGATGCTGATCGTAAAGACCACAAAGTCCAGAGGAGGAAAAGAATGTTTTGTGGCATCTTCTGCCTTTAAAAAATATCTTCTTCCTTGCCTGGTCTTGTTTGTAAGCTACACAGAGCTCCATAAGGGTCTTGGGGCCTCTTGAGGAAATCTTGTTCCAGACTATTCAGAGAGTAGAATTGAGGTGCTGAGTGTCAAAACATTTTCGTCCAGGTTTACCCAGCTCCCTGAGCGACTATTATAATCTATTTCTCTGTGATTAAGAAAAAATATTAATTCATCATTGACCTCTTTGAAATCTACTTTTACTATTGGGAGGGACTCAGAGAACTAATCCCAGAGACAGGTATGCTCAGTGATATTGTGTATGCCTAAAACTTCTTTGTTTCAGGCAGTTTGGAGCATGTGAACATACTCTGAGCCTTGATGAGTTCCAGTATGTGGTATATTATGCAGAGCATTCAGAGCAAATACTCTCTCTCAGAGCGCTTAATCCGAACAATCGCTGCCATTCGTTCCTTCCCACATGATAATGTAGAGGACCTCATCAGAGGGGTGAGTGTGCTGTATTGATGGAGAGTACTTTGGGAGGTGAAGCGGGAAGGTTCCTGGGGAATCGTGATAGATTACAGATTTGCAGCATTGACTCAGAGCAAGATGACAAGGAGTTTTTACAGTCCTCATACATGTATTAACTTGACGATGCAAATACAGTTTCCTTGTGTTTTGCTTCTCTTTCCTTCTCCCTTTCACTTTGTGCATCTGATATTTTTCTTCAGGAAATATGTTCTGGATGACCCTAGTCTCACGTTCTTTGTAAAATCTCTGTCTGGATATGATGCATGTGGGATCCAGCAAGCTCAAAGTCTCCTACACGTGTTCTACTAAGGGAGGAAGGAGATGAGCAAAGCAGAAGCAGTTTTCAAATCCTTGTGGTTTATAATAATCACATAGAGAGATATCACCTGCCGTCTATCTTAACAACAGCTACCACTTTTAATTCTGTAAGGAATGTCAACCTTTAAATGCAGGGTAATTTTTGACTTAAGAAAGCATCTTAACATCTTTAACCACTGCCATTCAGCGATTGTTATACAACTAGTATCCTAGTTGTATCCTAGTATCCTAGACAGTCTTTGAGATCTTTTCCTGAGTATTATTCCTGCTGAAGAGAAGCTACAGGGTAATTTTTTGATCACTAGAAAATGCATCCAGATGGTTGCTTTTGTACATTTCTTTTCAACAACAGTGGAATCCTTATTTACCGCCTGGAGCTCTGTAGCTGCTTCGGGGTTGTGTGGTGCAGCTTTGAGAAGGAATAGTCATACAGCGTTAACTTGTTCTCAGCAAAAGTGGTACCAGAGGATTCAGCAGTAGGAAGTTTGTCACGTTCTAATTCTAGCTCTGCTGCTGAGTCATTCGGCGACTTTGGTCTGACTGTGAGATCCCCATCTCCTTTCATCACATTTGAAAAGAGCCATACCTCCGGAGGCTAGGTGGCAGAGAATGCCCATACTCAGAGGCTACTTTGAAGATGTTTATAAACAAAAAGATAACGTTAAGATGACCTTACTATTAGTGATGGTCATCCGTTGAATGACAAAGAGGGTGCCAGGTCTCCTGGTTTCAGTCTGACCGACTCACTTTCTGGACTTTTGTAGAACATGGCGGCTGTAGAAAGTGGATGGGTTTTCCAGCTTTCCTGAGTGGTGAGAAGTTTCCCATTGCTTTTGCACATAAGGTTATGTCCTCAGTGATGCCTAGATGGCCATCTGGCAAGTTACCTTGTGGAAAAACTTAGTAAGTTGATCTAGGGAATTGATAGCTTCTTTCTTTCATCTTCAGTGTGTTCCCTCGGTTTGGATATTAGCATTATATTATTTTAATATGTAGTAGAAACCGGGACTAGTAGTATGTTTCCACTACAGTCAGAGCTAGAGCCGTCTTCCACCCTGGACTCAGTTCTGAGTCTCATCCTACTCAGTGAGCCAGAGCTGAGCACACTGACTGAAGTTTCCTTGTGCCCGTAGGGAGCAGATGTGAACTGTACCCATGGCACACTGAAGCCACTGCACTGCGCCTGCATGGTGTCAGATGCTGACTGTGTGGAGTTACTCCTGGAAAAAGGAGCTGAGGTAATGTTTTTAACACTGTCGCGTTAATGAGCCACTACAACTTGAGCTTCACGTTTTCTTAAAATTTCTGTCTCTTCTCCCGTCCCTTCCCACCTTCTAGCCCGTGGTAACATTGGCATAGCCAATATCAAAGCAGAATGTAATGGTAAATATCTACATAGCGATCCAAAGGATTTCATCCTTTGCCTTTCTTTCTTAAGTTGTCCCGGGCTCCAGGAAGAGGGAGTTTTATCTCCCTTTTTCTCTCAGCCTTCTTTCTGGAGTTGTTTGCATTTCCATTCAGTGCTCTCACGGCCTGTTGACTGTCCAGGAGCTCTAAGTACCGAGGCCCCTGGAGTGATTAAATCTAAACCATTTGACACCTGCTACCAGACATGCACTTCTAATACCACTGTTTCTGGGGGATAGATGTCATTAGGTAACCCATTCCTCAGGATTGGGCTACTTGTGCTAGTTCTGCCCACTAATTATTTTCTGTTTATTGTATCCTGTTCCTGTCTTCTTTCTGACGTATCTTAAGATAAGAAACCTAGATTAATTTATATCGGCATCAGCAAGAAGCAGCATGGTATAATGAAAGGTTAAAAGAATAGACTCTGGAGCCGGACTTCATGGATTTGAATCCCAGCTCTATCACTTCCAGCTGTGGGACTTTGAACAAGTTACTTAAGTTTTCTTTGCCTCGGTTTCTCCATCCGCAAAACGGGGGTGACAATGGTATCTTCTTCATAAGGTTGTGAAGTGTTTAGTTTACTGGCATGTAGTAATTGCTAAGTAAGTGTTTGTTAAGTAAATAAATAAGCAGTTTTGACTGTTTGTAAGCAATCTGGAAGTTGCACGTGCTGAGGCGCCAATTGGAATCAGACATGCCGCGAAGCTGGTGTGCAGACCCCAAACATATTGGTCAGTAAGCCTAAGGGGCCAGCCGCAGCACCATCCACCCAGCCATGTTGTTCTCTACTTGTCATTATCTGTTACATAACTCTTGTGAGTGACCCTGAAAATGAAAGCCAGTGATTTAATGTCATGATGAAAACTATCCCCGGGGGCGTGGAAAGTTTTTAGCTAAATAGAAAGTTGAACTGAGTTAAATATATCAGCTTATTTTTATTGCATTTTATGGGGGAAGATAATATGTTAGTCTTAAGTTTGGGTTTTGAAGTCTTTATTATAGGGAATGTTGATTTGTAGCAAGTCAGCTGCTTTTGCAGTATTGCAAGGTTGTGCTCTTCTCTTCACATGCCTTTATTGAGGTTCTCTTATGACTGCACGGCATAGTTTTGCAAGGGGCTGATCGGATTAACAATTTGAGCTTCTCGGTGTGGTTAAAGAACGCGGCAAAGCTATATGGGTGGAGTTTGGCCTCATTATTTTTCAATCTGGTTGCCATCAGCCACAGGTTAGAGTGAGTTGGGATAAGTAAAATAATTCAAAACCTTTACTCTGGCTCATGTGTTGAAACTACTTTCCAATAAGTATCTCCCAGAGTAGTTACAAGGATTTAGACTTCATCTTCTCTTTCTTTACCCTTTACCCCATGGTAGAGATCCTAGTGAATAGTAAAGAATGTAGCAGAAAAACCCTAAATAATGCAGGCCAGCTGATCAGTGCACATAATAGAGTGCTGGTTGTTTTGAGACCGCTCTCTTCCTATTTGCTCCGAAGCTCCTGACATCTCTCCGTCTCGATCACCAAGACTCCCTGGGAATTGCTTGTTGATTCTCATATTCAGAACATGACAGAGCACAGGTAGTGGATAGACACATGCAAGCTTCTTTGCCCACCCATCTTCCTCTCGGTAGTCTAGCTACTGTCATATAGTTCCTCCGTCTTTACAGGTGAATGCCCTGGATGGTTACAACCGAACAGCCCTCCACTATGCAGCTGAGAAAGATGAGGCTTGTGTGGAGGTCCTCTTGGAGTATGGCGCAAACCCCAACGCGCTGGATGGCAACCGAGATACCCCACTTCACTGGGCAGCCTTTAAGAACAATGCTGAGTGTGTGCGGGCCCTCCTGGAGAGTGGGGCTTCTGTCAATGCCCTGGATTATAACAACGATACCCCGCTCAGCTGGGCTGCCATGAAGGGAAATCTGGAGAGCGTCAGCATCCTTCTTGATTACGGAGCGGAAGTCAGAGTCATCAACCTAAAAGGCCAGACGCCCATCTCCCGCCTGGTGGCTCTATTAGTCAGGGGACTTGGAACAGAGAAAGAAGACTCTTGCTTTGAGCTTCTCCACAGAGCTGTTGGACACTTTGAATTAAGGAAGAATGGCACCATGCCACGGGAAGTGGCCAGAGACCAGCAGCTGTGTGAAAAACTGACTGTTCTGTGCTCAGCCCCGGGAACTCTAAAAACACTGTCTCGCTATGCTGTGCGCCGGAGTTTGGGCCTCCAGTATCTGCCAGATGCAGTGAAGGGCCTTCCACTGCCAGCCTCTCTGAAGGAATACCTCTTACTTGTGGAATAGGCTGGAGAAGTTGTTTGCACCATCAGGCAGGCAACTCTGGGTGAGATTTTTCCCTGTGGTACTGTCTCTTTGTCTTGGAAAACAGGAAAAGCAGTTGTTCCTGTTGTGTGGTTTATATTTAGAGGCAACATGTCACAACAGTCACCTCCACACCACCTCCCCTCCCCAAACCAAGCAACCAAACAAACAAACAAAAAATCCCTCACTTTTGTTTTCTCTTTATTGCTTACTTGGCTTTTTATATTGCACCCTGCAAGCGAAGAGGTCTCCCCCTACCCCCCTCCCCCCTTTAGGGAAAAAGTCAACAATGCAACTGAATTCTCTAGGAAGATGAAGAGTATTTAAAGAGTGTGTGTTTAGTTTTCCTTTGGGAACATGATTAACATTTCAGAAGAATCCCTCTAGAAACATTTTAACTGGTCAGTGAAGAAGTCTAAGAAAAGTCCAGCTAACAAATGTGGCCCAAAGGTGAAGATACTGAAAGCTCAAATGGTGTGCAGATTCACAGTTGGGCTGGATGATATTCCTAGAGTGCCACGTCATGGAGCATTCAGAAGGGACTGGCCCCCTGTCTCACCATCAAAGGAAACAGCGGTCTTGGCCTCTTTTCCATGGGTGTGCCTGAGGGTTCCAGTAGTTCAGCAGTGTTATTTCAGAACTAACATTTTCTTACTGCTTTCCACATAGAAGAGGTAGCAGGTTCTGAGCAGTCCTAAGAACTTTTCTAACGCAGTTCTTTCTCTTGGTGAACGCCAGTTTGCTCCAATGGGCTTATTAGCAGGTGCTCTTGCACCTTAGATGAAGGTGTTTACCCTAGCAGGGAAGGAGATGGGCTGGGCTGCCTTTTCCCATGGGTCGTCTTCATTTCCCTTTAGGGAATTCACGCTCCTGAGGGTTCAGAATTATTTTCCTTTCAGTTGTTTTGGCAACTTTGCTTTTTACGGACCTATACAAGACATTGGGGGAGGCCAGCGAGTGGGGGAAGAGCATTATAAGAGCTGCTTTCAAGCTGACCCACCTACTCAAAAAGGAACTGTTTTAGTGAACCATACTTAGTCAACGATACTCTTCCTTTTCATGTTCCTAAACTAGATCAAGTAGTTATTATCTTGGATGACCCAGATGCAAATTTGAAAAACTTTTTAAGCTGATCGGGAACTACAAATAAAAATGACTGCAATCTGCTGACACAGCTAATTTGAAAAAACATGTCTGCTTTTGCCCTTTTGCCATTGGTGGTTTGTTTTTTTTTTATTTTTTTTTGGGGGGTTTTTTTTTTTTTTTTTGCTCACTTAAAAAAGAAATAAACACTTCTAAAAGCAAGTTTGGCAGTTTCTACTGTTCCTGCTTTTCTCCACATCGTTTAATCACCCGGAGCCCCGTTGTCCGAAACTTTGAAATGGGCTGTCACCACCTCCCTCATAAGCTGTTTTGAGGATGCAGTGATACCAGGGCTTAATATTTACTGTTAATTTTTCTTCCCCTTAATGAACTGCACAAAGAGCATTTGGCTGCCTTAAGTCTGGACTCCTGACAAGCCTTCTCAGTTGCTGTTCAGAACTGTTTTCAGGGTGTAAAGGTAATACTTTGGATAGCCAGCAAAAGTGACATATTAGAGATCATCATTCCTCCACGGCCGGTAAAACCTTGAACCTCTTCCTGCTTCATCAGGCAGGTGAGGAAACTAGGTTGGGAGGAGTATGCACGCTTGTGCTGAGAGTCAGGATCTGGTTATTGGAGGCTAAGCTTAAACTTGGCATCAACAGGTGCCATCCTGTCAATTTGGGTAAAATCTGCGGTCTCGCTCCTGAAGACCAACTACATTACATGGTTACTTGGCTGATGAGGAAGAAGCTATTGTTATGGAATAGAAAACAAATGGAGCTGAATGAGAACTGACCGCTTTCTCAAGCAGTATTTCAGCCAGCCCACCAAACCGGGTCCAGGAGTGGGGGTCTCTTTCCCAGGCCTTCAAAATGTGCATGTCTCCCCACAAATGGGGTCTGCGTTTCATCTAGGAAGGAATAACAGGGGAAGAGTTGAGAAGGAAGAACCCTGAGTTGTCAGAAGAGAAGTAGAGATCATGGAATGGCTGGAAAAACCCCTAGGTAATGGGTATATGATCACGAGGTGAAACACAACTTCATGCTTAAAGGAGACTGGCAGGGCACCTTATGGCTACAGAGGATGCAGGAGGGACTAGTGTGCGATAGGGGGTAAGGACCAGTATATGATGTTCTAGGACCGTATGTGCAGAGCCAAGAGATGGAGAGGAGTACATGGGGTGATCATACGGGATGCATTTTCCCACATGTCTGTCTGAGCAGGGTCTGGTGCTTTGGGTTGACAGTGTGACATTCCACTTACAAAAGTGACAACAGGAGAACCAAAAGCACAGTGACCAGTTGGCCTTTATTAGTGTTACTGCAGTCAGAGTAGTAGAGGAACCAAGACTTTGTTATCACAAGAAATAAATAGAGCTTATTTTTAGGAAGATTCTAACCGAGTAGGTGAAATCTAGCAGTAGCACTAGAGGAGCCCAGTCTTGTGTGACAGATGAAGCTGGGGTAGAAGTGATGATAAATTCTACCTCAAAGGACCTTCTACGCACTGCCCACTGCCTCAGCTCCCTGGCCAGAGCTGGTCATGGCTACAGGTGCAGATTAAAAGGAAACCTAATGAAAAATGGGCTAAAACACTTGAGAATGCATGGACTTGGATCTATCAGGGGGTGAGCTGACCATGATCAGACAATCCATTACCCTCACTCCAAAGAGGGTTAGATAGAAGCTTCTCCAGATCGCTTCCGGCTGATGTGCTCCAGGTGGGCGTGCTCTGAGGTGTCCAAGTCAATCTCATACTTGGCTAGGATTTTGAGGATGGGCCTCAGCTTCAGCCACCACTGCTCCTTGGGGATGCGGTGGCTACAGAGGAATGAGACAGATGATTTAATCTTTCAGCACCCCAACTGATTTCTATCAAAAGCTTATAGGAAGAAGTTGAGCAGAAGAGGCTGGATTTTAGGACATGGCCTAAGATCCAAAATGGGTACGAGTCCAGGTGTTACTCCTAAGATAAAAGGATCGAAGACAGCGAACAGGTTGGGAAGAGCAGATCCTGAAACTACCGGGGAAGTAGATGTACTCACTCAAAATCCGTCTGCTCCTTCAGCTCAGTCACCGGTTGAAAGACCAGAGCCCTCTTACGCATCCCCAGAACACAGCCTGAGTCTGGTGTATTGGCGAAGATCCTCCCTGCAATACAGGATGGTCAGTAGGCTTCTATAATGGGGAACCGGCCACTATGGGGGGGTCTTACCCTCTTACCCCACCTACCATTACGGTAACTCTCTTTGATTTTCCCAGACATCCAGTTCATAGCCTTGGCACCCATCTTAGTGGCAAAATTCCTGTCAAACGGAGTTGGGCTTCCACCCTGGAAAAAGAATCATAAAAATTACAGAGGGAAGGACTCTAATGAAGTGGCAGAGATACCTGAATACACACAGAAAAAAGGAAAGAACAGGCCCCAGGTTTGCAGCTGGAAACAGGAATCCAGAAGTCTAACCATGAAGGAAATCCTGAGACAGCGCTGAGAACAGAGTGAGCTGGCACAGCTTATTTGGCCATTTACCAGGGGTAAGAGTAACTAATTAGATATGGGGGGACCTGGTCTCACAGCTGCCCGATCCTGTTCATTCACTTCCAGTCTGATTGGCCAGTCGCCTCCTTGCCCCTCTTCAGCCTAGCAGCTTTTGTCAGTCACCATCATCGACAGAAGTGTTCCTTGTGAACCAACATAGATGTCCTTGGTAGCACCTCAGAATAATAAAACATCATGCAGATTTTCTCTGAACTAAGTGAAAGGAGGTGGGAAAGTGGGGAATAGATCGCCATGCTTTATCCAGTTAGACCCCATTCCTGCAGGGGCTAATAAGCTCATTCAAGTTGAGGATACTGGGAATTCATAGGTAGGTAGACAACGGTCAAAGGTCCATATTTAAGCAGAATCAGCTGGGGACATTTGGGATGGGGAGGCCTAAGACCACCAGTACCGTCTGTGAGCGAGGCCTGCCGTAGGTGGGGATTGAATGTGGATAGCAGAAGGGAATTCGTTTCCCCCGGAAACCCCGGTTAGTGCAGACAGAGCCCAACACCAGCAAGGTGGCTGTACTTCTTGCACAGGAAGGCAGCATGGCATGCTGGGAAGAGCACTGGAGTGCATTCTGGCTCTCACCCAAGCTTGATGAGCGGCCCTAAAAAAGTTGTTTCTCCCGTCTGGGCCTCATTTTCTTCATCTGAATTAGTGGTTCTCAACTGGAGATGATTTTGCCCCCCAGGGGACATTTGGCAAAAGTCTGGAGACATTTTGTATTTGTTACAACTTAGGAGGGAGGTGCTACTGGCATCTAGTGGGTAGAGTCCAGGGATGTTGCTAAAGCATCCCGCAATGGCACAGAACAGCCACCCGCAACAAAGATTTATCCAGCCCCAAATGACAATGGTGCCAGTGCTGAGAAGCCCTGCCCCAGGAGGGATCACATAACCTCAAAGGCCATTTCCAGGGTAATGCTGTTTCGATTCTGTGACAGTAAAAACTGCAGGCTCGTGCTCTGTGGTGGCACCGACAGCCTCCAGCAGATTGGGGACCAGTGGGAGACCCAATGGCTATCGGGGATTGTGGCCGTCTGGTGAAGGGTATGACTGGGGTGTCTTCCCGACCTGCTGCATGTGCCCAAGCACATTCTTCCTGCTGTCAAATATGCCCTTCCCCTCCTCAGAGTACAGGTTGAAGATGAAGTCCGTGGTATAGTTCTCATTGCACTTCTCATTCCTGCCAAGTAGAGACCAAAAGCCTGTGACTTTGGTTGTCTCCCCATCCCTCCCAACCCTTTTCTGCTTCAGTAGGCTTTGTTCTTCCCTTTTCTGTCTCCTCCCATGGCTCCAGTTCTCTCACTGTGTCCCCAAATTCCTCAGGGCATCCCAACCATGGATTCATTCTGTGGGCTAGAGCCAAAGCCTAACTGTTCTCTTCGCTTAGGAACACACCATGGATGAGGTACCTTAACACCAAGCCCCTTTTCACAGTGGTTTTCATCTTATGCACCAGATGTTCAACATTTGCCTGAAAATAAGAGAGTAAATCTTAAGCCTTGCCAGGAGTGGATAAGGCCGGGCAAGTGCACAGATCTCTTGTTCCCCACCAGGCCTCTCCAGATGGGGAGAGAAACTGGAAGAGAGCTGTTTACAATCTGTGCCTAGTCCCTGTGAGAAGTTCAGTGCACGCTGCAATGTGAACAAAGACTCCAAACGAGCCAGGCAGAACTGGGAGAGGGTGAGTTAAGGACAGCCATGGTAACTGCCGGTCTTCACCTTTCCACCTGCTCCCAGTGTCCCCTTCCAGGGGATTCCGCTTCCCTTCCCTCAGAGGGCCGAGTGGGGGGCCCACTGCTCTCAGTGTTGGCCTTTGAATGGGTTGCTTGTCGGTGCAGCAGTGATTCGCTTGGGAGGAACCAGTTCCTTCATCTGGGCTTTGAGCTGGGGGTGAAGGAGGAAGACTCCCACCTTCCATTCCCAGCAGGGACTTGAGTTCTTGCTTGAGGGAGTTCCCTCAGCCTGCTGCCCCTGCACTTTGTGGCTCTTCTTCCCTCCAGTGAACTGAAATCTTGGAAAACTAGGATCATACGGCCCCTCTGAGAAAAAGGAATCGGAGCGCCCTACCCCAAGCCCGGAAGGGACAGGAATGAGAAGAGTCTGCTTTGGTAGCAAGGGAGCCCAGGGCGGGTGGCATGATCAGTAGAGACACCACCGACTTTCTCTGTTAGTTAAACCACCTACTCACAAGTTTAGAAAAGTCTTTTAACCTCTCTAAATCTTTCTTGTCCGTAACACGGAGATAATAATAGCTCCCTTGCACGTGTGTTTTGAAGACAAAATGCAAAAACACGTTGAGAAGGGCTTAGCAACGTGGGGCCTTCGAAACGAATGCTCCAGAAACAGCAGCTGTGGTCACGCGTGCGAGGTTACACTGGAGATGCCCTCTTGCTGCTCTTTCTAGTTTCCTCGCAGGGCCCCAGAGACCAAGCAGCTATCCTCATCTTGAGCTCTCACAGCTCAAGATGCTGTGGGGACAGACTAGGGCAGGGGAGAGCTGCATAACAGGCTCTGAGTGACCATCTACCTGCAGGTCCCGAATGGTGAAGGGCTCCTCAAAAATGTAGGCAGCATCGGCCCCAGCTGCCAGTCCTGCCATGGTGGCCAGGTAGCCACAGTAGCCACCCATCGTTTCGATGATAAACACCCGACGCTTGGTGCCTGCCGCTGACTGCTTGATGCGGTCACAGGTCTGCAAAGACAGCGGGGTCTCAGTTAGAAAGACAGAGTCCGGGGTCTGATCCTTGTCACTTCTCTGGCCCTTGCCATAAACCGGCCCCGGCACGCCACCCTCCCCGGCTCAGCCAGGCCCCTACGCCTCATCAAGTTCTTGCCTTAGGGGGCGGCCGGCACACCTGCCAACTGCCCTGTGGAACTCGCCTCCTGGGAAGGAAGCTGTACTTACCCTTTGTGTCGTTCAGGGCAGGGAAATTAGGCTATCTGACCTCAGGACGGAAAAAAACATTTGGGACGCAGAGTACTGATGCGTTGGAGGCTGACAGGTGAGAATGAACACCGTAGCGTGGAGAAATAAAGTGCGTAAGGGCCTGGGCTCGAAGAGGCACCGTTCGAACACTGTCACTTGGTTAGTACAAAAACAGTAGCTCACTCTCCAGCACACGTGGTCCAGGGATTACAGAGCTGGCCAGAGGCCTGGGAAGCGGGGGCGGGCTCTCACCGTGCAGATAGTATTGAGTGCTGTGTCAGCCCCCACGCTGAAGTCCGAGCCGGGGACGTTGTTGGAGACCGTCGCGGGGATGACCACAAACGGGATGCACAGCTCGTCAAACAGCTTCCTGCCCTCCATCAGTTCCAGGCCCCCTGTGTAAGCCTGAGAAGGAGGGTGGCAACCATGAGGGGAGAGGGAAAAGTGGGGAGGAGGGGAACAAACGGGAGGGCACTCACCTCAAAGCCCCCAATGATGACAAGGCCCTGAATGTTAAACTTAGTGATGTTGGCACTGATCTGCTCAAAGCTCTTCTTGGGTAGAGTCCTAGTTGATTGGGATGAGGCAGGATGGGCGATGAGGTGATGGAATTTGGAGAATTAAGCAAAGTTGAGGGAGAAAAAAGCTAGAATTAGAATGTGCTTTATGTATAACTTCTTGACCTGTGCCCCCTTCCCTGCCCCCCCTCATGGCTGTGTGAGGACACATCCTGGGGCTTAAAACTGCTAGAGCTGCTAAGAGATGTCTAGATATGCAGGCCTTCCCTCACTGAGGCAACTGTGAGCTTGGGGACAGAAGATGCAGACTACAGCAGTGTAGACGCTGACCTAATGAACTGACACCCACATTCCAAGGGACATCTTTAGGGGTGACTAGGAGGAGGTGCTTCCAAAATGCCACTTACCTTTTAGTCCCAAGTTTGGAACCACCTTGGCCAGTCCAGCCCCCAACATAGCTCCAGCCAGCTTCCTCGATCTGCAGGAAAAGATCACACAGGTCTGCCCTGTGGACTGAATGCTACTTCCTGAGTTCTGATCCCACCCCGACACCCACCCTGGCTGGAAGAGGAACACCACGCATCGGCTTTTCCCCACTTCAGTGAACTTCCTCTGGTCTTATTGCCCATTCACAAATAGTAAGCACCTACTTATGCCAGGCACTGCACTGAGCTTTGGGACAGAGAATTAAACAAGGTGTGTTGCCTGTAAAGGGTTCATTTCAGTGGCTCCTGCCTATTCATACTGCCCTAAGATTAAGCATCTACTTCTGCTCAAACCCTGAGAGGAAAGAAAGGTAGAGAGAGAGAGAGGAGGGGCCAGGAGAAAGAAAAAGACCGACAGGTCACCCGTGCTACGTGCCTCAGAGTACGTGCCCTCCTCCTTTTAGTCCCCGTACCTGACCCTTGGCCAGGCCCTCGAAGCCATCATGTACAACCAGCACCCGGTTGCCCTGGATGAGGCCAATCCTCACGGTGGAACGGACGGCAGCGTTCATGCCTGCGGCTGGGGCCCCCACGTTCATCACGGCCACTGTGTGTATGCTACTCTGGGGAGAAAAAGTGGAGAGGGAGCAGGGCGAAGAGGGGGACAGGTCAGTAAGGGAAGCTGAACCCTGTGTCCCTCATGGTCCTAGGGTCAGGACATGTGCCTCTGGACAATATACCCCCTCTCCAGGAATGCCAGCACAGCCTGTTCCCTCATCCTGTGGAAGCAAATTCTTTATCACAAATCAATAAGGAAAACCGCTGTCCCTGCCCACAGATAGCATTACATAACGAATGAGGCCTTCCAGAGCAGCATTTCCCAAAGTGTGATATTTGGACCGCCTGATCTAGGGAGCCTGTTAAACCAACCTATTCCTGGCCATGACCCAGAGCTAAATCCTCTCTGAGGGAAGGATCCAGCAATCTGCACGTTAAATAAGCAGCCCAGATGATTCTGATAGACACTCAGTACCGAGAACCACTACTTCAGGGGAAGAAGTGGCTGAAGTACATTCATATGATCATTCCCAGGTCTGCCCAAAGGATTAACCCGTAAATCTCTTTCCCAGTCCTTGCACGCTACCTCGTTGATCCTAAATTGGATGTGGGCCTTGGGGCAGAGACGTCCGGGGCACATTAAGAACATGGGGCTAGTATCTGGGGGGGCTAAGAGAAAATTTCTTAGTAGGGTCAGGGACTCGGCACTGGAGATTTTAGTGGGGCGAAGAAGCTGGCCAGGCTCTAGGTTATACGAGTGGAGGTGGCACTTCACGGAGGGAGACTGAGAGACAGAGTCAAAGGGAGAGAACTCACCGGTCCCTTAGAGACTGGGGGTCTGACATGAGCCAGAAGCTTGTACACTTCCCAGTTGTTCATGAAGCTCCTGGAAAAAGTACAGGTGGGGTGGGGGGTCTTCAGGCCGCTCCTCACGGCCAGGAGCCAAGGGGATCTAAAGTTCTGTTCCCAGTGTGAAGTCCAGCTGGGCAAACCTCAAAGGACATAACTGGGACCTGGCAGGAACTGGGCAGGGGCTGAAAAAGGGCCAGTAACCGATCAAACCCTCCCTGAGGACTCTTCTCCCAGGCACTGCACTCAGCACGACACGCTGTCCCTTGGCTAGAGAAACTGAAAACCTGGCTGGAACCCACACAAAAACCACCAGATTACAGCAGGCCAATCCCAGGAAGAGCATCCCTGGGACAAACTGTGCCTCCTGGTCACCTCACAACCAGCTCTCTCAGGAAGGAACTGTCACAAAGACAGTAAGAACAGGGAGGGGCAGAAGCTCTTATATTGGGTTTTAAACCATGTCCGTTTTTTGCTCCATTCCAATATCTGATTTCTGTAGCTAGTGAGCTTCCGGTCATTCCTCACCGGCCTCTCAGCTTCATGGCTTCATCAAATTTCCTGTCGTTCATGGCCTTGGTCACATCTTTGGTCTGAAGGAGGAGCACAGCAAGAGTCATGACTACAGGGCAGGGTTCTACACAGCTGGATTCCTAGCCCGTGGTAACGCTCTGTCTCCACTCTTATGCCTGGATCCTACCCACCACACCTCCCACCTTTGCTATGCTCCCCAAACATTCACAGAAAGCAGCATCTTTGTTTTTCCTTAATTTTCGGAGAAATGAGCAGCCAAAGGAAGGAGCTGATTCAATGCTCTACTTATTCGAATATTTTTCAGAGTAGAGGAGTGCTCACAGATAAAATAGCATCTTCCTCCATTCCGCAACCTGAAAGTAGCCTCTAAACTGAGTGTATGAAGAAGACCCTACGGATCCCAGTTAGGAAGAAAAGCTGATCCCTGCCGTGTGTCTCCCAGCTACTGATTCTGCTCTGTGAGCCCGTGCTTTAGCTTTTGGGATACATAGTTCCAAGCAAGGCTGGAGCCTGTCTAGGCTGTAGGTTTCTGGGACTCCCAGTTTGAGGGAGAAGCAAGCCAGGAAATGGGGAGCCAGCCCTGAGCATGCAGGCCAGTCCTAAGAATCAGCCAGACACCTCAGCCCCAGACACACTGCTCTGTGGTATCACAGGAGTGATTCCTTTGTAATAAGAGCCATTTCCTGAGCACCCGGTATTTTCCAGATACTGCATCAGACCTTCTACAAAGCTTCCCTCCACTCCTTATAGTAGCCCTCAGGGTGAGTGTTAGGAACCTCACGTTGTTTCAGAGAAACATGTTCAAGGTAGAAATCATAGAAACATACGAGCTAGCCAGCCAGACCATAATACTATTCCCTGCTTTTAATAACGTTTGGAGACATACTCCGTTTCTTTTCCAACAAAGACATGGCAAAAGCATCCGAGGCTGGATATTGTGCGACGTTGGGTCTCACTACTTGGTAAGATGTAGCGTCTCCCACGTTTCTTAGGAACATTTAACAGATGGGGACACTGAGGCTTAGAGAGGGGACAGCTCCTATGCAAAGCCTACTGTGCCCTTTCCTCATTTGACTCTTAACTACACCATGCTGCCTTCCCATCTCCAACAGGAGTTCCAGTGCCCTTCGAAGTTGGTCTCTTTCCCTCTAAGCTCTAGCTCAAAGACAGGGGCTTGGGCTGTTAGGACGGGGAGCTGAGGTCGGTACTTACCATTTGGACACACTCCATGAGGGGCAGGCGCACAGCCTGGTTCCCAGAGAGGCTCACCACACAGGCTGGGGTGTCTGGAGTCCCTTCCAAAAGTGCCATCACTGCCTCCACACCCATCCTGCTGCCCTGCAGGAACCCAGGGAGCAAAGACAGTCTGGTTCAGGCCTCCCCATCTGGACTGGGCCTGGAGAGCCAGGGCACCTGAGGCCCTTCCAGATCACAGGGTTGAACTGCACATTTAAGGACTACAGCTAAGAGCTTATGGGGCTTTATCTCCCTACCCAGATTTCATCTAAAGCTTGATTCTTCATCCTCTTACCATTAGAATTCTATTTGGTTCCAGAGAAGCATGTCCATTGTAGTAATCAAGGAGATTACTGAGGCTTAATATTCCCTTCTTATTGATAAAACAAGGGAGAGTATTGCCTCTCTCTTCTAACAAAAGTAGGATGAGAGGGTTCAACCTGAGTGTCTAAGGTTAGATCTTAATAATTTTACTAATGATCAAAGCTGAGATATTAGTCCTCACTATTTGGAGAGCATATAATTTCCCATCATTTTTTGCAACAGAAGAGAACTCGGGTGGATGGGAATGAGTCAAGGGCCACTGCAGTCCAGAAGCTGGAGGGAGGCGGCATGGCCAATGGTGTAAGCCCCTGTCCTGGGAAGTGGGATTCTGCAGGGGAAGGACAGCAAGTCCTGGGTTCTAAGACGCAAGGGCCACAGAACCCCATGACTTACCAGGATCCGGTCAAAGGCTGATGGTGTCCCACCCCGCTGCACATGCCCCAAGACAGTGACCCGGGTGTCATATCCCAGACGCTTCACCACCAGCTGAGGAGACCAAAAGAGGGACAGAGAGATACAGAGTCAAAGAGAAAAAACAAGCAGAGGCTTAGATAAACCACGATGGCTTAGCCTCTTATCTTATATCTTATCTTCCTGGGAAACCAGGGGGCAGGAAACCTGGGGAGAGATGTACAGAAGGACTAAGGGGAGAGTCAGAAGTCACTGGGGAAGGGGGTGGGGGGTGGTGTCCAAGGCCTCTCTGGTTTCATTCATACTAACATTCTTGATGTCTTCTGAGGTTATGGGTTTCCCAGTCTTGTCGATGGCACCCTCAGCCACAATGATGATGTTGAGACGAGAACCACGGGTCCTTGTCTGGTCAAGAACAAAGAGGAAAGAGGTCAGTGGGATGAAACCGATGGAGGGGAAGTGCATCATCAGTGAAACAGGCGAGTGGTTTTTCAAGGGCAAAATAAAGTGCCAGTACCTCGCTGAGCCGGCGACAAAGATGTTCTTCCCAGTCGTCATCCGGTGGACACTCAGGAATAAAAACCCAGTCAGCCCCACAGGAGAGAGAGGTGACAAGGGCCAGGTATCTGAGATGAGAGGCAGAAGCGTCACACTAAGAGCCACGCTCCACAGACTGCCTGACCCGTACCTGGCAGGTCTGCCTGTTCCCATAGGTGGTGAAATGTGTGAGGATCTGTGCTTTCATGCTTGGGGTGAGGGTAAGAGCGCCACTGAGACAGCCTCTCAGTGAAGTTTTGTCCCTGAAGGGCACCTTCTCTTCGTGCTCACCTGCCACGGTGGCTTCTAATCTCAGAGCGGTGTCTGTCCTGTGCACGGGCACACAGGCACACCCTTCCACGCATGGGTACGGGGGTGGGGAAAGGGGGCCATAACCGAGACAAGCATGGACACCTCTGAATCTGCTATCCCTGGGAGACCTCTTTGGACTCTCTGGGGAAGAGAAGGCTACTGCTGGCTCCACAAAACAGATGAGTGGAGACGGGGATCTTACCCACAGTGCCGGCCCATCACTTCTAGCACAAACGTCCTCTGGTGGCTGCAAGAGACAGACACAGAACCTTTACAGTCCCAGTGTCCTGATGGTCCCAAGCCGCCACCCACATGTAGGCCACAAAACCTCCCTGGGAGACGCATTTATATTGTCAGACCTCCCAGCAGGTTTCTGGAGACACCAGGAAGACCCAGACCTAGGTCTAGGATGGCTACAGGCTGACTAAAACATAGCAGTAAAAGGTGTCAGTACTGTGGCTCTGTTCCAGGGAGCAATGGGGTCCAGGAAAGGAAAGAGAAAATAGGAAAAGAAGTGAAGAAGTGAGGACTCGACCAGCATCAGCCTGGAATCCCCTAGGATGACCCTGGCAAACTGTTACCTTCCGCCTCCCATTCTCCCACACTGCCTCCCCAGGCCGCCTACTGAGCAGCGGCAGTGACGGCCTCTACAGTCTACACTATAGCTGAAAGGGTGGCTAAGGTTTGGAGCTCCCTGGATTTGTCTCATGTTGGACACTGATCATTTGGGAGACCCTACAGGTATCAAAGCCCTCAGAGCTACAATGTGGACAGTGGGCAAGACAGTGACAAGGGGCAAACATACGGCCTGTAGACAACAGTGCAATTTCAGGGCTTTAGGGATGCTTCTTCATTAAAGACAGTGTTCCCACCCCAGAAAACGGGTCGTTGGGGGTCTAGAGCCCAAGGGCATTAATCTTCTCTAGACGCCCTAGCCCTGTAGCCTGCCCCAGCTGCGATCCTCCTCCACTGCCCCACCTGCCCCCCGCAAGTCCCCTAACCTCTGAGCAGTGGTGGTGATGGCGTCCACAATCTCTATGATCCGGTGCAGGGCGGAATCAGTGCCAATGGTCATATCAGTGCCACAAAAGTCATTGTCAATTGAGCCCACCAAACCCACGATATTCAGATAGCTGGACTTCGTAGCCTCCTCCGCTGTGATCTTACCTGGCAATGAGAAGCAAACCAGGAGCCACCTTGACATGCCTAAAGAGCAGATGACTGGAGAGAGAAGGAACTGCAGCCAATGGGAAGCATAAGCAATGGCAGAGAAAGGAGGGCAAAGACCTCCCTTTTGTGTCTGGGTGATGATTTCCTCCAATGGGAGGAGAGGGGTGTGTGTGCATGCGCACAAACAATACTTATGACAATGTCTCACCCGCTTTCTGGAGGTCACTCAGTAAGTCACTCCACTCAGAACGGAAGGTGTCAGCCCCAGTGAGGCTGCCATCACCCCCGATGACACACAGATTAGTAATCCCACGCTTCACCAGGTTGTGGGCAGCGCGGAGTCGTCCCTCTCGTTCACGGAAGTCCTTGCACCGGGCACTTCCAATGACTGTGCCTCCCTGTGGGGAAGAAGTAGAAGTCAGCTCTCCAGATGACACAGCCAAATTTGAGCTCAACATGCTAAGATTTCCCCTATTCCAACATTGTGATGAGCTGTCATAACTACCTGGCTTTCTAGGAAGTGCCCTAACATCCTTAAGAGTCATTTGTCCTTTCTAGGGGCATCTGGGTGGCTCAGTTGGTTAAGTGTCCGACTCTTGATTTCAGCTCAGGTCACAATCTTGCAGTTCGTGGGATTGAGCCTTGCCTCGGGCTCTGCGCTGACAGTGCAGAGCCTGCTAGGGATTCTGTCTCTCCCTCGCTCTTTGCCCCTTCCCCACTCACAACTCTCTCTCAAAATAAATAAGCTTTAAAAAAAAAAGTCATTTGTTCTTTCTAAAGGAAAGGGAAATAATTCTGGCTGAGCTATCATAGGGTCATTCCTATATTCTGCTACACCTCTTAGAAGACTGCTAAGGTTAACCCATTTCATTGAAGGCTTTGTCATCAAAGTGATTATCCTCAAGGAGAGCAAAGGAATACATACATGCTGTTGGCTTTTGGACAATCTCCGTCTTTCACATGTTCTTAGAAATGTAAGATGTAGCACTGACTTTAGTCTTTGGAAATTCTCCCCAGTGGCCTGACTTTATTGGATTGTGTCCACACTATAATTAGCAGTTCATCCCAACGTGCTTGGTCATCCCAATGTGCTTTCCCTCTTGAACTCACTGATTTCTAATTGTAACCAGGCCCTGCCAATCCTTTCCCCTTCACTCCTCAGGATCTATGGTGCTCGGGGAAGGAGACACAATATCCACATATTCACAGGAAAAGTAGTTCTGAGTATAGAAAGCCTTAAATCCCCAGGGACTTATAGATGCCCCAAGAGAGGTAAGTATACTTAGGATTTTCACAAATCGTACAAGCTTCTGGCATTCATGCCTTTGGGAGTACTGATAGAGAATTCTGACTCATTTTCAGACCACTTAACAGCAGGCACCATCGCCTATAAAAAATCTTCGCTAAGTACTGCATATTGTATTTCTTCCCATGGACTTTTAGAGGACTGCGGTAAAGAATGGGGGTACAAATGTAATTTGTGGATTTTTCAGTAAATCAGAAAATAGGTATATAATGACTTACGGAAAGTAGCACAAAGGGTTATGGATACAATCCGCATAATCTTAAGGTATTTTTGGAAACTCTAAAAGGCTGTGCTGGTTCCTTCCTCCCTTAAACAGTGTGGTTTCAAGTGACCTTCTCACCATCACATGAGGACCAGCAGATTTCAGCTCTACTTCTGGCTCTGGCTCCAGGCCTCTGGGAAGGTTATTTTCCTGGCCAGACCCTCCCTGTGACTCCAGAGCAACTCCTGCTTACGTGCCAGTTCCTTAAGTCTTGCCTGTGACCTTTCCATAAAGAGCAAACTGTCCTGTGACCGCACCCCCACCCCCATGCCACCCTAGGAAACCAGGGTGATGTTTTCAAATGCAAAGAGTAAAGGGCAGTCGTGGCACCTCTCTCGTCACAGAACCCTTCACGTCGAGCCACATGGGGGGAACTTGAGCAACCATGAGGCCAAACCAGAGTGGGGTGGGACAAGGACAGGACAAATAAGGAACAGGAGTCCTCTGGAACATACCAGCTGAAGCATCATCGAAACACTCTCCCAGGTGGCTTCCCTGATGTTATCTCCACCATCCACCAGGCCTTGATAACCCTGTGGAGCAGATTACACCCATTCAGCTTCTGCTAAGCCAGTTTTCCCTAAACCCCCACGATTAGGACAGGATCTCTGGGAAGCAGTTCTCTGAGAATCAAGTCATCTCCTCCCATTACTGATCCCTGGATGCCCATGACACTGTCATATTTAACACAGTCCCAGGAAGAAGACATCAACCTTTCAATACCCTCTTCTATTTCCCTGCAATCTCAAAAGGTCAGGATGTCCTTCCTAATATTTCATCCTAATTCTTTTTGCTTCTGGTTTATCCCATGTCCTCCAATCTGCTTTCCCGGGGAACTAAATAGCAGATAGTTTTCATAACAGTAGAGGGAAAAGAGAAGGGTGGTGGAAGAAGGGCAGGAGAGAAATGGGACTTGAAAAGATACAATTTAGGAGAAGGCAGATAAACCTTACAGGGAAAAGAGTGGGCAAAGAATGAGAGGGAAGGGAGAGAAGGAAGAGGAGTTAGAACCTCAGAAGGTACAGCAAACTGCAGAAATCTGATGAGACTTTGTTCTTTCCAAAGGCTCTGTCTCAGGACATACTAAATTTTCTCTGAAATACTCATTTCAGCTTCTCTCTTTGTTTTGGTGGAGGTAAGGGGAAGAGAGAGTGACTTCTTCCTTTAAATTGAACGGGCAACATGAGGACCCCATCTGTAGATCCCTATATCCTACCATCATTACTGGAGACTGGAGTCGGGGAGAGACACTCTTAGAGACAAGGAGCTGAGATAGGTCAGGCATAGCATGTAACTGGGAGGTGAGGAAACAGGAAGTAGGGAGGGGGGAGCATAAAACAGAGAAAGAATGATGGAGAACAAAGTAGAAAACCAACCTCATGGACAAAGAACACACGGGCACCAGTAAAGATACCAACTCGAACCACAGCCCTGACAGCAGCATTCATACCTGAAAGGAGGGAAGCAAGACGACAGGAAGAGGTTACTCCTGAGAAAAGCAGCCTGGACTACAAGATATCTCAGTCCTTCTCTTAGGCTTTTCTCTGAATCTAGAATCCTCTTCTCCTCCAAGTCTTCTGGCCTCCCCCGCAACACTAAATTATCGTGTTCAGTGTTAATGTAGCTCCATATACCTCCAATTCATCTCCCTTCCCTCCCCAATCCCATCTTTCTTAAGACCTTTCCCTGCCAGGGCAATCCGGGGAATAATAATCTTGAATGCTTACAGTAGGGTTAGACACCGCTAAATGCCTGTCAAACCTCATCTCATTTAATCCTCTCCACAACCCTGAAGTTACCTCCATTTTACAGATTTGGAAACTGAAGTTCAAAGAGGTCAAGGTCACAGAGCCCAGTCTCTCCACTGGGAGACAATCAGGACTAAAATTAATTAGGACTAAAACAGAGAGGAGAGCCTTTCCCCTCTCTCCCATGTTAAGTATTCTCCCTTTCTGGTAGCTACTCAGTGACGAGAACTGTCTTTTCTGAGAGTACTGTGGAGGAACCACCCTGCACAGCACACAACACAAGGGGGAAGCTATAATGGCCTCTGTATTAGAAACAATGCTACTGATAATTGTGCTGAGCAGAGCTTCCCCAGTGAGACATGGAACACATACCTGGGTCTTGATCCCGGTAACCCCATCCTGCCCTGTCATGTGAGAAGGGGCTCATGGTGATGCTCAGGGAATCTCAGAGCCCTGATAGATCAATTTCTTGTGAACCATTTTAGCCACCTGCCCTCAGATACCCCAGAACATTTTTTTGTTTCAATCTACAATCTATTCCTAGGGTCCTTAACCCTGCCTGGAGAAATATCATGTGCCAGTGAGCACTAGAGAAACCAGTAATTAGAAAAATCTGCTAAAATCCATCATGAACTACTGTAAATTCCAAAGCTACCTGGAGCAGAATAGAACCAACAAAACCAAAATGTCTATTTTGGAGGGTTTTTTTCTGCAGGCTGACGAAAGTTGGTGTTAGATGACTATAAGCACCAAATCAAATTGAAGGCCCATTCACTCACTGAGCAAATATTGACTAAATACCTACCATACTCCAGGCACTATCTAGGCACTAGGGAAACAGCAGTTGAATGATACAGTCTAGGGATGCAAAGATACAGGAGACGGTAATGGTCCTCAAGACTTGTGAAGAATATAACATGGTTACAATATGGATCCCTATGAAGGAGATTTGTACAAAGCGCAGTGGGGACAAGGAGAAGGAGCATCCAAGCTGCCAGAAAGGAAGTCAGAACAGGTTATACAGAAAAGACAACATTTGACCTGAGACCTAAAGGACAATTTCCTTATAAATCTTTTATGTCAGGTGGACACTTTGGGGGACAGTGCTCTAGGCAGGAAAATAGCACAAATAAAGGTGAGGGTCAAGAAACAACCTTAGGTAACTGGGTATTACAAAGGATAAAACTAAGACAGGAAGTGGTGAGCAGTGAAGCTTCAAAGGTAAGCAGGCACCTGTATGCCACGTGAGGAAGCCTGGCTCTTATTCTGTAGGCCAGGATTTGATTGGGGATCCATGGGTGATGGTTTCAGGAAATCCATGAACCCATGAAACTGTATGAAAAGTTTTCTGGGCACGGGAATTTCCTTTGGGAGAAGGTCCACAGCTGTCATTTGATTCTTAAGGAGGTCTTTGGCCTAAAAAACAAAAGTTGCAAATGATGGAGACTCTCTGAAGAATTTTGAGAGTGGAGAGACATGACGCTATCTGTATATCAGAAAAGATCACTGGTGGCAATGTGGAGGACGCTGGGATAAGATGGCTCTCTGGCAGCCTAGACAAAATGAGGGCCTAGACTGAGAGAGTGGCATTTGGGACAAAACAGAGACACTGGACAGGAGGCAATGGGGAAAGAGAAGCACAGCACTGTGGTTAGATTTCAAGGTGTTGGAGAAGAAGATGGAAAGGCCCCATGACTGACAGGCAAAGAGTAAGACCGAGGTGCAATTAACTAAGCAGAGGTAAGTTTCGATTCAGGCAGGTAGGGGTGTGGATGATACATTCGTATTTGGAAATGTTGAGCTTGAAGTTCTTGTGGGACACCCATGTGGACTTGGGAGAGATGGTCTCACAAGAATATGTAGAATTAGAATGGGAAAGGCAAGGAATGGAACGCTGAGGAAAACCAACGCTGAGGGAATGGGCAGGGGATGATGGGTTCCATGAAGGAAACTAAGGAGCAGCAAGAAAGGCAAAAGGAAACCCAGGTCTTAGCCATGTCTTGGAAGCCAAAGGGAACAGTTTCGAGAAGTTGTAACACTGCCAAATGCTTCCAATAATCAATCTAAGATAAGAACGGGAAGGTTGGGCTTGCCAAAAGAGGTCACTGGTGAGCACTGCTGTCAAAGCCCACTTCCGCCATCACTAAGGCAAAGTCTCATAAGTCTAGAAGTCTAGGTTCACATCCTCAAACTGAAGGAATCAAAATGGAAAACTCTGTGATGGGAGCAGGCTTCTCAGAAGCTTTAGGAAAAGCCTGCGTGTATGAAAAGAACAAAGTCAGGGTCAATGCAAAGCCATCAGTGCCTTAGTAAGGATAAATCAGTAGGTCAGAACAGAAATGAAACTATTGTTGATTTATTTTCTAGACTTTCACAATGCCTGTGGGCTTGTCTATTGGATACCTACAGTTCTGGAGTATGAATTTGTAATCTTAAGAAATAAGGAAAAAACACTCTACTGAAATTTATAGGTTGGAATGCTGTTTCCTACTCCTAAGCTGAGTAAGGGTAGGGAGAAAAGATTTAAGAAAAACAAATGACTTAAAAGGTTTTAAGTACAAAGTAAACAATAGATGTCAGGTAGGAAATATCCAAATCTATTGGACAGAAGAAAAATCCCACAAGAAAAGAAGATTCTTTCTCTTCTCTCATCCCTTTTTACCTTCTTATCTCAGTCTTGTCAACCTCCAGAGGTCATCCTGCCTCTAAGCTGGACAACTGTTTTCCTAGAAATCAAGTTTTAGGACCCTAATTGTCCCCTATACCTGCATTTCAAACCCCCCAGTTCCCTAGAATTCACCGACCAGGATGTATACACATAACTTATGCTAGGGAGTCCCAGTAATTCTTTGGGCTCTCCTACTTAACATCACTGGCCTATTCTGGCCTCAGACCAGTCCTGGCCAGGATCTCCTTAGCTGTACCATGTTGCCCTAAATAACTCTCTATTCGCAGCTGTCTGACTTATTAGAAGCAAGACGAAGGATAAGATTACAGGCACCACCCAGGGGGTATTCTGGGTACAGCCAGGAGGGGCTCTGGAGAACATCAGAAGCACATACTTTGGAGTTTCTAATTACAGCCTGTAGGCAAGAGGCTTTGGGGAGAACTATGGGTAATGAGTCTCTATGACATGAGATAGAAAAAACTAATAAATGACTTGGTCACTATCTTTTTGAAAGCAGATGTTAGAAAGTTTCTACCTTAATTGAACTTTGAATAGGAAAAAAAAATCCTTTAATTCCAACATGAAAAATAAATGTTAGATCTGAATTACACTTCTGACAAATATGTAATTAATATTATGAATCCTAGA